>NW_003546404.1:33881-56058 GCF_000090795.2 Amphimedon queenslandica | reverse complement strand
CTCTCCCTCTCTCTCTCAGTTGAGGCAGCTGGTGGTTCATGTCTACCCTGTGTAGTTGACATAAGAGAGGAGTCTCAGATTCAAGCTGCTGTTGATAAAGCAGTTGAGAAGTTTGGTGGCATTGATATATTGGTCAATAATGCTAGTGCCATCAGCCTCACAAGAACACTTGATACAACAATGAAGAAGTATGACATATCATTCACTACATTATATTAGTATTGTACATATAAATGTATCATAGTTCTGCCTATGGCGGTCGGGGGTGGTCGGGACAACCACCTCAACAAATGAACCAACCAGTTCATTACTTAGACCAACCAGCCAGTTAATACTAATAACCATACATAAAGCATGATATTGTAGTCTACTAGTATGGTGTACTTAAATTTAAAAGGAACAATATTAGTCTCCAACCACCTTTAATTTTATTCTAGGCAGATCCCTGATGTATGTATATTATTTAATAGAATAGTGACTTAAGATTTAATGCATATACATGTACATGTAATTGTACTTGTTCAAATTTTATAATTTATTATTTATTTTTATTTCTAGATATGATCTAATGATGGATATCAATACAAGAGGTACCTTCCTGACGTAAGTACATGTAGATTATGCACACAAGCTGAAAGGATGTATGTACATGTATATGTATTATTATTATTATTATTATTATTAGAGGAAGAAAGAAACCACAAACAACTATCATTATTATAATAAATTTTTTAAATATTATTATTATTTTTTTAACATTATGTTTTAGATCGAAATTGTGTCTTCCTCATTTACTGAAGAGTAAGAATCCCCACATTCTCAACATTAGCCCACCATTGAATATGAAACCAATCTGGTTTGCTAATCACTGTGGTAAGCAACTCCATGACAATTCACTAGACTATGTACATGCAGGGTTTTGCCTAGAATAAAATTAAAGGTGGTTGGAGACTAATATTGCTCCTTTTTATTTATGTACACCATACTAGTAGACTACAATATCATGCTTTATGTATGGTTATTAGTATTAATTGGATGGTTGGTCTAAGTGATGAACTGGTTGGTTCATTTGTTGAAGTGGTTGTCCCGACCATCCCCGACCACCATAGGCAGAACTATGTAGGCACATGTACTGGTACATTGTTTATTTTCTAAGGAATTTACTATAGTAGTTACTATAATTATTATGCAATTTTCTTGTACAATGTATGTATGCATGTATCAGGCATCTCCTAGCCATCATCTCTGCTCTACTATTATAACAGCTGGCTCAATTTTTCAGCAACTTTTAAAATTTGTAAAAAATCTAATTTTGATTGGAATCATTCCAAACTTGATACACAGCATAAGAACATGTATATGTATCAGAGAAAATTTTTTAAATGAAGAATTCTCTCCTGGTCATCGTTGGCGAATTTTGGCCAAGAACCCTGTACAGGGACTTTGGCCCGATTTTTTAGCAACTTTAAAAATTCATTAAAAAATCCAATTTTGATTGGAATCAGTTCAAACTTGATACATAGCATAAGAACATGTATATGTATCAGAAAAATTTATAAAAATGAAGAATTCTCTCCTAGTCACTTTTAGCAAATTTTGGCCAAGAACCCTGTACTATAGTACAGGGACTTTGGCCCGATTTTTAAGCAACTTTAAAAATTCATAAAAATTCCAATTTTGATCGGAATCAGTTCAAACTTGATACACAGCATAAGAACATGTATATGTATCAGAAAAATTTATAAAAATGAAGAATTCTCTCCTAGTCACTTTGGCAAATTTTGGCCAAGAACCCTGTACTATAGTACAGGGACTTTGGCCCGATTTTTGAGCAGCTTTAAAAATTCATAAAAAATCCAATTTTGATTGGAATCAGCTCAAACTTGATACATAGCATAAGAACATGTATATGTATCAGAAAAATGTAATAAGAATTAGTTCAAGTCTTATGCACACTCAAAACATAATTATTATGCGTATTTACATTCCTTATGCTTTCATTGTTTCTCTCTTTCATTAGCTTACACAATGGCAAAGTACGGCATGTCTCTCTGTGTCCTTGGCATGGCTAAAGAATTCCAGGAAAGTGGTGTAGCTGTTAATGCATTATGGCCTAGAACAAGTTAGTGATTTTTTTTTCAATAAGTGCATTAAGACTGACTTACATTATGATGTTAGGTCAGCATACCATCAATTTTTAATCAAAAGTGTGGGCGATTTGACCTTTTTGATATTATAATTAAATTAATATTAATTTATTTATGAGACCTGTAAGGTCATATTTCAAAAAAATTCAATTATTATTATTATTATTATTAGTTAGTAATGCGGTAGCGTTACAAAGTAGGATTTGCCCCACTTCAAAATAGCTGCCACAACTTTTGTAGTCTTTTATTATTATTATCATTATTATCCAGGTATTGCTACTGCTGCCATTGAGATGTTAATGGGTGAATCTGGAACCAGTGAAGCTCGTAAACCAGAGATTATGGGAGACGCAGCTTACGCCATATTAACTAAACCTAGTCGTGAGCTTACTGGCCAGTTCCTGATTGATGATGATGTGGTTAGGAAAGAAGGCGTGTCTGACCTGGAGCCTTATAGTGTTACACCAGGTAAAGTTTAAGTTAATTCATACATGTTACATGTAAAACATGTAACATTTTGAGGTGTGTATCAGTAATGTAAGACTTGAGTCCCAGAGGGGAGACATTGAGAGGCAAAGGTCTTACATTATACTGATACTTGCCTCAAAACCATGGTTTATGTATTACATGTTATATGAACATGGCCTACTGTAGCTATAATATTACATGTACTTTTAGAAAATTATATTCCATTACTTTTTTGTATATTTACTTTTATGTTTCTTCTCTCTCTCTCCCTCTCTCTGTCTCTGTCTGTCTGTCTGTCTCTCTCTCTCTCTCCGTCCCTTCTTACCTGATTCACAGGTAGCGAGCTAATGCCTGATTTCTTTTTAGACGAGGCCGAGAAATACTTGAACTCTTTCTTCTCCTCCTCCTCCTCCTCCTCGCCTCCAGACATTAATACTCCTGCTGGTATATTCAACAGCATTCGCTCAATGGCCAGCGAAGCCATTGTCAAACAAATGGGAGCCACGTACCTTTTTGTACTCAGCGGCGAGAACAGCGGAAACTGGCTCCTTGATTTAAAAACCGGGTCAGGCTCCATACAAGAGGTATCTGAGGATACATCAGCTGACGTTACGTTCACGATGGACTCAAAGCACATGGTGGAGCTGTTTCAAGGGAAGATCAATGCCACAGCTGCTTTCATGACCGGGAAACTCAAGATATCGGGGAATATGGGGCTGGCAATGAAACTGGATAAACTTTTAGGACAAGTGAAATCAAAGTTATAAAGAGGAACTAGACTGGTATTAAATATTGAGAGTGACTTTGTGAGAGTGTCTACTAGTATAGTGATAAATTAATTTTAATACTACTGCTATTTTTAGCACAATAGTGTGTGATGATAAGATTTTGTTACTGCGTCGTTTTAAAGTAGTTATAGTTATTGTAAGGTCGCCAATTGTTATTTTGCTATTAAAATACTCTTTGAAATATAAACACGGCAATAATGTAAAAACATTTAATGATATTAAAAAAACATAAAACATTTATTAAAAAAACAATGTCATAAGCAGCCAAGCAAATGAATGAATCAATCAAGGATTGTATCCGATGTTGTCCAGAACAGAGCAATAAGGACCTCTGTATTCACTTTTCATCTAAACACACACAGTGAAGATACCGTATAGCGGGAAATTTTGGAGGGAGTTAAATTTGGCGAGTTGTTCGAAATTAGGTAATTGGCAAATTTTAATTTGGCGAATTAATGGCCGAGTTCCATTGAGGATGCATATAATGAATCAAAATGGCAGGTTTTATTTTGGTGAATGGCTATCAAAACGCCAAATTCACCAAATTTAATTCCATCCAAAATTTCCGTAGTACACTCTCCATCATACACAATGTATTTAAGATACCTCATTAGCTGGTGTCTTAAAGATGATTGTCATCCACTTCCCTACTTCAGAATACGCTGTCCACTCTAAAGTCTGTTGGATAATCCATCACCATATGATCATTAAGAATTGTCATACCTCGTTATTATTGGCAGATTCTCCATTGGGATTACCATACTTGACAAAGTTGGTAAAGTATCTTACAATCGAGTCAGTGAGAGCCGTTTCATCGCTGGTGAAATTAAACCCATTTATGCTAGGAGTATGAAATATGAATGGCAGATCTGAGGCATGGCCTAAGAAATAAAGTAATAATAGTAATATAGTTTTACTATCTCCGTGCCCCCATTCATGGGCTATGTATTACAGGAAGCATTCTTGCAGGCATGGTAGAGTGAGTCTGGGTCCCAGGCATCTGGAAACGACCAGACGTGATCAAAAATGTATCTGTAAACTGGTGAGACGCTGTCTTTTGAGGCAGAGAAGACTTTAGCTGCATAGGATGAGGAGCAAGTGAAAATAGCATCAGTACCAAAGACCTATTGAGGAATTAAATGTGACAATATATAATTGCTATTATTATTATTATTATTATTATTATTATTATTATTATTATTATTATTATTTATTATAGTCAAAGTCTCACAGATGCAACTTTTCTTTGATCCCTTTCATTTGAAGGCGAATAAAGTTTATGAATTTCTTCAAAATGCAGCGGGTAGAGTGCAAATAGTAGTGCATCATATTCTAGTGCCTGTGGGAAAAAATGGAAAACTTAATTATTAAAAATTAGAGTAACGCTTACACCCAAAGTTTTGAAGGAACGATACACAAAGAGAACAGCTTCTTGACTTGTAGTGCCCATAATCAGTGGAACATCTGCTGTTTTACCTTGCTCAAACAATGTCAGGGGCTGATCAGCAAGCTATAAGAAAAAAAAGGCAATCTCAGACAAGTATTGACAATGTATATATACCTCTTCTCCATCAACTATTGGTGTCCATTGTAAAAATATTTCAAGAATTCTGCAATTATTGTTGTGATAATAATCATACTATAAGCTGTTGACTCACTTTGTAATATCAACAATCTTGGAATTGACAGCTGAAGTAGCTTTAGCAACTTCAGTCATTGTCTAGTAGTGTGGGAATTATTGTGCATGAAATGAATCAATAACACAAAAAATTTTTTGCTATACTTTTGAGTAAAGGCAGTCATAATCATTACTCTTGCCACATCCTACATGACAAAGCTAAAAATAGTGAAGAGCTAATATTATAGCTTTACCTAGAGCAGTTGCAAAGTCTTCTCCAAGTTTCCTTGCATCATCAGGTGATTTCAGTGGTGAAGCAAATGGATAACTCTCAATAATAGCCTATAATGAATTTAATCTCATATGGCCCCTGTGTATACAGTAATGGACTGACTTTTTGGAAGAGTCCAGAGCTTTTAGGAGCTACCATGTGAACAGCCACAGAAACTCCTCCAGCACTCTGTCCAGCTATAGTAACGTCATTTGGATTGCCACCAAATGCAGCAATATTCATCCTAACCCACTCCAAGGCTAATCTTTGATCCTGCATTAAAACAATACAATAAAACAATAGTATTCACCTATATATATACCTTTATGTCAAAATTCCCTTTAATTTCTTTGTCTCCAGTCCCATACAATAAATTAGCTAGGGCACCAAGGCGGTAGTTAATTGTGACTAATACTATGCCAGCACTGACAAGAAAGCGCCCGTCATACAGTTTGCTACCGCCATATCCCTTGACAGTTAAATTAATTTTCGTGATCAAGTATTGTATAGATTTACTTGAACAAATTCTCCTCCATGCATGAAGAACATAACAGGTAGATTCTGATCCTAAAGAAAGTATAGCACTAGTATAGCAAGATATTACATTCAATGGTTTACTGCTGTTGCATTCAGTGGAGTGAAGATATTCAAAAGGAGACAGTTCTCAATTTGAACTGTTGGACAAGAAACCTTTGGCGTTGGTAGATCACAGTTCTAATAATTATAAGTAGCATGGATATACTAAATCAATAATAATACTGATTATGATCATAATAGTAATCACCTGAGGGCATCCTAGACCTTCTCTGGTAGCATCAAACACATCATCCCAAGGATCAGGAAACCTGTTCTCATTAAACAATACATAATGTGAATCAATGATGCTTACACTGGGTCAGTCCATCTCTTAGAACCATTCACTGGCCCTGCATATGGTATTGATCTGAATATCTGCATGTTATGTATGACAGATATAAGATATTATCAATATTATCAATATTTTACCCTTGCTGTGTCTACAGTGAGGCCTTGTACCTATAGAAGAAGTCATTTGAGTCATGCCCCCACAAAGCATGCAAAGTCTCACTGACTTTTCCAAACTTTGTTGTCACTATTGGTCCAGAAGGATCTCCAAATGTAGCAGGCAAGGCTATCCCGAGGAGAAAGAAGAAGAGAAAGTTGCTGCAGAGCACCATCTTTTGGAGCCACTCCTTTTTTGATCAGATGATATGATGATCTGATGAATAATTAACATAATGATTAATGAATGATGTCATATCGTCATTCACAAAACAATTGAAAAGAAATGGCTGCTAATGAAGAAGGCCAAGGCTCCTCTTCAAAATTCTTCTTCGACAGTTTTATGTCAGAGTGGCCCCAAGTTGAAGAGAAAGCTCTAGTATTGCTACAAGAACTGCTTAGGATCGACACTCAAAACTATGGCGAGGACTGTACCGAGACAGAAGCAGTGAAGGTCATACAAGAGAGATTTGACGCCTCCAAGGTTGACTATGAAGTAGTGGAGCCTAAACCAGGCCGTGGAAACATAATAGCCCGCATAAAAGGAGACGGCTCCTCGGGTAGGGGCCCTATACTTTTAAGCTCTCATCTAGACACTGTCAAAGCCCCCAAAGAGAACTGGGAAGCCGAAGGATGGAAGCATAATCCTTACGGTGGAGAGATAGACGAGGAAGATGGCTGCCTTTATGGCCGAGGTGCAATCGACATGAAACACATGGCTGCCATGTGCGTGATGATACTTTGTTTCATTAAGGATAATGGCATCCAGCTCTCCCGGGATCTCATCTTTGCTGGACTGGCTGACGAAGAACGTGTTGACTCAACTTACGGCGTTAAATATCTCGTTGAAAACAGACCCGAATTGATCGAAGCTGATGTCGTCATTACTGAAGTGGGTGGGATATCGCTTCACAACGAAGGAAAAGAGATGTTTTCTGTCATGATCGGAGAGAAAGCTTCTTCATTAATCAAGATAACTGCTAAGGGACCAGGTGGACATGCGTCTGTCTATCATTTCGATAATCCACTGGGTACCATAGGCTCAGTTGCCAACGTATTATCAAAAACTCCTTTACCATTACGTATTGTACCAGCTGGACGAGCTACTATAGAGAGTGTGTCAGCTCAACTGCCTTTGGTAAAAAGGGTTTTATTTCGACAGCTTCTCTCCCCTAC
Organism: Amphimedon queenslandica; assembly: GCF_000090795.2. Classification (NCBI taxonomy): domain Eukaryota; kingdom Metazoa; phylum Porifera; class Demospongiae; order Haplosclerida; family Niphatidae; genus Amphimedon; species Amphimedon queenslandica. The sequence goes on along the minus strand of NW_003546404.1, from coordinate 48,570 downwards.
TCTATCAAATCTTGTAGCTAAGGCCTTCCAAATGGAGCAGTATCAGGCTTTCATGCCTTTGCTTCATAACACTGCTAGCCCCACTATAATAGAAGGAGGTAATCAAGCTAATCAGATACCCTCCGAGGTTTCTTTGACTGTTGACTGTCGCATACTTCCGGGACTAACAGTCGAAGACGTCTTGGATGACCTTCGATTTGTTATTGGGCTGGAAAAGTTTGAGCCAAGAGCGATGCCAAACGGAGAGGAAATGGCTCCTGAATTAAGCATGGAGGTGATCAAACATCGCTATACGTATAGCCAGGATCCAAACGCACCTGAAATAGTTGAAGTGGTTGATATTATAAGAAGTGTCATTAGAGAGAGAGCTAATGGTGCACCAGTGATAACTAACCTCTTACCTGGCGGGACTGACCTTACTTATTATTCTCGTCATCCCACAAAGACCCCGGTGTGTTTGGGATTCACTCCGACTCGTTTTCCTCCTGGCATGAAATTGGTTGCTTTGTTTCATGGAGTTAACGAGCGTATTCCTGTTGATGGTTTCAAGTGGGGAGTCCGTGTGCTGGCTGATGTAGTAGCTGAGTTGTGCGGAGCCAAGAGATAGTAACACTGTGCGTATGATTAATATTAATGTACTACTGATATGATCTATGTATTAATTATACTGCTTTAATGAGATTAACCACAATAATCTAATAATAATGATGATTATCATTGTGTTTGAGTTATTTCATGATTATTTGTTGCATATTGAAAGAAAAAATATGTTATTTCAATCAAACGGAACCGAAAAGAAATATAGTGCCTTTGAAGCTTGAGTAAACATGTTATGGTATTGATAAACTGCTAGTTGGTATACAAACATTTACATTCAGTTTCAATGTAAACTGATAGCGAAACGGCTATATAAGTCACTTGCATAGTTATACTGAGCCACACGTCTTTTTTGGTAAAGAATAATGAAGTCGATTGTCCTCCTTGTTCTAACTCTTACTCTGAGTTTGATAGCAGCAACTACTGCTCATAGTAAAGACCCTGGTTTACGCATTGCTGTCTCTTCAAAAGGACTAGACTATGTTCAAAAGGCTGGCATATTCATCCTTGAGGGTTTACTGGGCAATACCGTCCTGCCAGATCTCTCCGGAAAGGTCAAGCTAGATTACAAGATTGGTCACGTTACTTTACACTGGACTGTCTCTAAGCTTCACATAGACACTCTCTCCATACCTGTGTCTAGTTTGACTCCAAGCCAGTCAGGGCTCACTTTCAAAGCATCGCAAATAAGCGTTGAAGTCAAAGGCCACATACATACGAGCAACTCCCATCATGACATTATTCATGTGAGTGCAAGCACTGATATGACAGTGAGTCTTTCTAATGTATCTTTTGATGTTGGAGTCCTACTAACTAGAGATAGCAAAGGCCATCCTAATGTTAGTACAACAGAGTGCTCTGCTTCTGTCTCTAGTGTACACCATAAGTTTCACGGCGGCTCAAAGTGGGTTTATAAGACAGTCGATCACATTGAGGATTTTGATCACATGCTCTCAAAAAATTTCCAGCCGGCATTTTGTAAAGGCGTTAAAAATGCTATTAATCATCACGGGAATCAAATGCTAAAGAACATACCACTGACTGTCCCAATTAACAAGCTAGTTGAGGTTAACTATGCTTTGACTGATACACCGCTTTATTCAGACCAATACATTGCAATCGATTATAGTGGTGAGTTCCAGTTGATATCCAATCCTCAAGATCCTCCTTTTAGCCCTCCTTTTCTACCACCTCCGAGCAACGAGAAAGATCACGAAATGATGAGTATATGGTTCACTGACTATATTGCTAATACTGCAGGTCTGGTCTACCATGAATCAGGAATACTTTCCTATAACATCACACCTGACTCTATTCCTGAGCATTCACCATTAACCCTCAATACTTCATCATTTAGACTCATTCTCCCAGCGTTGTTTAAAGCCTATCCTAATATGGGGATTATATTGAGTATTAAAACAACCAAGCCACCTCATTTCCAAATTGACTCAAAAGCCGTGTCTCTATTGCTTGCAAGCGAAGTGAATGTGTTTGTCAAATCTAGCACCGTTGCTCCACTTTTAGCAGCCAAGCTTGGACTTACTGGAAGTCTTACAGGTGATTTGTGGATGGAGCATCATAATGGGAAAGTTGTGATGTGTGGAAATGCAACTTCGCTTGAGTTCGAATTCAATGTGATCTCATCTGCTGTTGGCACTCTTGATGTTAAAGGTCTTAATCAAGTCATGACGAAACTCGGTGAACCAATTTTGATGGAATTTATTAATTTGCATGGAGGAAGTGGGCTTGAGATACCAATGGCTGACGGGATTGAGCTAACCAAATCAAAGGTCATGCTTGGTGAAGGATACTTGAAGATTGTTACTGATATTAAATACAACGTGTAATAAAAACATTGCATGCCTTTGATTCAGCATTTTATATTGTGTGGTAGATCTAGCTAAAATTTTATAGTGTGTGCTGTATTCATCTGTGTTGTGGCTACAAAAAAAATAATTTTTAAAAATTAATTTCTGCACAAGTCTTGGGAGGGGCTGCATGGTTACTGGTATAATGGCCTCCAAGGATTTTGAAGATTACAATCAAGCATCCAAAGTGTACGACTCAAGTCAGTTTGGCTATATGTAGCTTTACCTTGAGATGCCTTTATAGATAGACAGGCAGTTGGAATAGATGTGATTCTTGGAGCAGTAGCTCGTGTAATGAAAGACAGACCACTAAAGGAAGCTTCCATTGTTGATATTGGTAAAGTTTTTAATTTGCACGAACCTTGTAAAATTGCTGTCCTGTTTATAGGTTGTGGTACTGGTAATTATGCAGTGGGATTAAGTCCTTTTGTTGGTAATATTACTGGTATTGAATATAACAAAGGAATGATGGAGCAAGCTATTAAGAAAACTGAGCATCTACCAAATGTTAAGATAATGGAGGGAAGTGCTCTTAACATTCCACTAGAAGACAAATACTGTGATGTTATCATCTGTACACAGGTACATATATGATTGTTTTCTTTCCTAGGAATTTACAATAGCAGAGTTTAGTTATTTTGACTGTTTTTATAGTTAATATTGCTTTATGCACTCTTAGGTATTGCATCATGTTTAAATAGTATTTTTTTTTGCCATTATGCTATGTAGAAAGTTTTAGCTGATTCCGACTTATATCTTTTGAGTTATGGTAAATGCAGTCTCAAAGCTATTGATGCATAGATCTAACATAATTTCAATCATAATAATTAATAGCACTGCTATTATAAAGAGCAATCCTCTCTTATACTCATTAGGTACTACATCATCTCTCAGGCCCTGACTATGCTGGCCCTACCAAAGCAATAAGTGAAGCTTACAGAATATTAAAAGATGAAGGGGCCTTTGTCATCAATACACTGTCACACGATCAAATCCTCCAGTCAATGTTTATGTTCAAAATAATACCAAAAGCATCGAAGCATCTCTGCAACAAGTATTTTAATATAAATTATTACAATTATAGTTTATATTCAATAGGTACCCTCCTGTTAGTGTATTGCATGATAGATTGTCTAAGATTGGTTTCAGAGTACAGTCTGTGTTGGCTCATTGTCATGAGTCCATCATTAAAATGGACACATACTTGGATGTTAACGGACCACTTGACCCTGAATGGAGAAAGGCCAATAGGTAAAAAAGTAAATTAATTATGAATGATTTATGTCCCTCATTTTTTATAAATTTTGTGTTTATTTCTAATTATCATAGTATATTTGCTTTGGCTACACCAGAGGAACTTGAGGAATCATTGAAAGATTGGAGGAAGAAGATAGAAGATGGTACTGCTCAACAGTTTATTGATGATGTTGAGACTGTTAGGAAAAGAATCGGACAGACTACAACAATAGTTGCATATAAAGGACTTTAGAAATTTGTAATTGTGTGTATGCAGAAAAACATAATTAGCAAGTCTGTTTAGGGAGGGGCTGTTAGAAATGGCTTCCAAGGATTATGAAGATTACAATAAAGCGTCCAAAGACTATGACTCATGTAAAAACTAACTGTTCTGTGTGTATAACCCTATCCGTTTATAGGTAGGCAGGCAGTTGGAATAGATGTGATTCTTGGAGCAGTAGCCCGTGTAATGAAAGGCAGATCAATAAAGGAAGCTTCCATTGTTGATATTGGTACTAATTAATAATGTGACTCTCTTGCTAAAGTGACTGGGTCCATATCTATGGTCATACTGTATGCAAGTTTGTAAATTTGACCATAAGGCTTGAGCACAGTTGCATGTTTTGCATTTGCATTACATGTCGGCTCCTGACCACACCTAAATTAATTTTTTGTAATTTTTATTAAAATGATGTAGCTGTAGCTAGTAATTATACTCCCATTGTTTATAGGCTGTGGTACTGGTAATTATGCAGTGGCATTAAGTCCTTTTGTTGGTAATATTACTGGTATTGAATATAACAAAGGAATGATGGAGCAAGCTACTAAGAAAACCGAGCATCTACCAAATGTTAAGATAATGGAGGGAAGTGCCCTTAGTGTTCCACTGGAAGATAGATACTGTGATGTTGTCATTTGTACACATGTAAGAATTAGATAACATATTGTTTTATGGGCTTTATTATTTTGACTGTTTTAATGGGAATAAAAATCAATATTATTATTAGAGTCTGCTTTATTTACTCTTTAGGTATTGCATCATCTATCAGGTAGTTCCCCTCCAGAGTATGCTGGTCCTACCAAAGCAATAAGTGAAGTTTATAGGATATTAAAAGATGAAGGTGCTTTTGTCATCAATACTCTTACATCTGAGCAGTTACTTGAGTCATATTTTATGTATAAAATAGTATCAAAGGCATCCGAACGTCTTAGTGAAAAGTAATATCTGACATAGTTGTATTCTATATAAAACTCTACTTAACTATAGGTACCCTCCTGTTAGTGTATTGCATGATAGATTGTCTAAGATTGGTTTCAGAGTACAGTCTGTGTTGGCTCATTGTCATGAGTCCATCATTAAAATGGACACATACTTGAATGTTAACGGACCACTTGACCCAGAATGGAGAAACACCACAAGGTAAAGCTAACATCTGAATTCATTTTTGATATTATTATTATTATTTTTAATTGCAGTATTTGGGCGGCAGCTACACCAGAGGAGCTTGAGGAATCATTGAAAGATTGGAGGAAGAAGATAGAAGACGGCACTGCTCAACAATTTATTGATGATGTTGAGACTGTTAGGAAAAGAATTGGACAGACTACAACAATAGTTGCATATAAAGGACTTTAAAGGATAGTTAAGTCATAATATTCAAATCTTGATTCATGGTAACTTTGTAGTTTAATTATGATGGGATTCATTACTAATTTACAAATTTGCAACTTTGTTATTTGAATGTCTGTATCACTCTTCTATTTCCAACATGCACATTTACAATGCACATGCATATCATATTACATGTACTGAGCCACTGATGCACTGTTGTGATAGGCTATGAATTATGATACTGTGATGAATGCTATTTAAAGCATGGGTGGTGATAATAACTCTCATTAAATCAAAAGCATGATAAAAATATGATACACTTGTGCTATAAACAAAATAATATTTTATAACCTACAGTGTAAATAGTTAAGTGCATGTATGCTATAGGTAAAGTTAGTGCATTTTATCTAAGACATCAGTGAAGAAGTCATCCAGTTGTAGACTAGGCAGTTCTGTATCATTCTCACTGTCATTTTCTACCTCTTCCTCATAAGAATGATCTTCATTATCTGCTTGTATGATATCCTTTACTTTGTCATCTTGCAATTCTACTGCTTCTAAGCCATTTTCCTTTAATTTTTGATGGTCTGTACTTGGATTTTCTTCAGTTAATTCTTCTGAGTTGCTCTCAAATCTCTGAGAATGTAAAGATTTAGTGATACGTTTAAATAGCGAAGGCTTCAAGAAGGATTTCTGCTCATATTTACAATGATAAATTACATTGTCCCACAGCGTTGATAGCCAGTCTGAATCAATTGGTAAATCTCTTTTATTTGCACTACCAGCTAGTACTATTGGAATAGTGCTGGTTATGTCTTTATGAAGGCGAGTGTGCTTTTGAAATAATTCCTTTATCTTGGCAATTGTTCTCTCTATTGTCATCTTCTGAACGTCGGTATTCAAGCTGTACCCCTGATATCCTTCTTCAAGCTGAACTATAAATGCATTAGCAAATGTAAGGACTACAATGGTCCTCTGCCACATTACAGTTTTCAGCAGTTTTCCAGCTAGTGAGAGCATTTGAAAGACCTTCTCATCGAATCGACAATCCATCCTCAATGTAAGGAGCACCACGTTGTATCCACCAATGGGAGCATTCTCTGAAATATTCTTAAGAATTTTCTTATCTGTAGATGCAGAGCCAGTAAAGCCAACAGTATCATAAGCTTTTATCTCTATTCCTTCATACTGTCCTATGTGGCACTCCATTTCAGACTGGCAGGACTCTGGGACACACTGTGTTCTAGCTAGGACCTCTCCCATCATTGCATTGAGTATGCTAGACTTCCCTGAGCCTGTTATTCCTAGGCAGAGTATGTTCAATGGTCTCTGTCTTCTCTTGAGGTTCTCTTTTCTTTCCTTGAGGAGGCTCTCATCAAAGCTCCTAGCATTGTACTCAAGGAGAGAGAAGGAATCTGGGCTGGCTTCAGCCATAGCTGTGAAAAAGTTGACACTTCTGTAGCAAAGTTGATTCATGATTGTGGAATGAATAATGTCTTGGGAGATGCATGACACATTATTTAAATATGCATGGTCACAATTTGAACCCAGTATCATGTAAACATCTTATTTTGCTAATAATTATAATTTAGTCTTTGCAAAATTGCTTAGACTCATGTTTCTAAAGCAAAACTGTCCCTGCCTACAACAAATGTATTACATGTGCATACAACAAAGTGGATTTGTATAAGGTATATGCATGTAATGTCTGCAGTTAAAAGAATAAAGACATATGAGTCTATTAGTTTTAGCTAGACTAGAAACTGCTATAGGGAACTCTGTATTTAATGAGAATAATCAAAGAGCTATATATACATAAATTAGTCAAATCATACAGCAAAGTCTGAAAAAAATTACAACAAAATATATTTTATTATCTATTGACATTATTATTGATTTCTGCCAATTTCTATTTTTTAGCTTATTGTCCAGTTATTAATATTATTTTTATATTATAATACACACAGCAGACTCTTCCCTGTTTTGTTTATCACCATCTGTAAGCTCTCCTATTATTACAAGTAATATATATATATATAGTATCATTTTAAAGTGACATACTTTCCAATAACTCAGCAATATCTCTGTTCTCTTCCATTCCAAAGGCTTTACGCAATTGAAGAGGAGTCCTTCCAGAAGAGTCTTTAGGATTCCGATCAGCACTATACTTCAATAATAACTGTACAATTGATCATTTATAAGCACAATCATTAATAGGGCTGGTTTAATTTACATTCAATATTTCGCTATGACCATATAAAGCAGCATAATGAACTGGTGTCCTTCCATATTGGTCCTGAATGTCAAGGGAAACCTGCTGTCCTTTGCCTACTAAGTATCAGTATAAAGTTGTGCTAGACAATAAGTACTTGTCATTGAGTTGAGTAAGGCTTGTAGGTATGTAGCTGATGGTAGAGCACTAGCATGATGGAGTGCAGTCAATTTGTGCTTGTCTGAATGTACTGCAAATACTGGACAAGCTTTTAATAGGCACTATGGAATTATAAATAAAACTTCAAATATTTTATCAATGATACTGACTTCAAGGCATTGAAGCCTTTCGTTTTGAATGGCATAAATAGCAAAATTTCGTCCACATTTGTCAACCCTTGTTAGGTCAGTACACCTATATGACAATGTATTAATGCGGTATTATTATAAACGTGATGAATGAACCTTTGTAAAAGCAGCTTCAAATGCTCTGGATGATCATAAAAAATTGCCCAGTGGATAGGAGTCAAACCATTTTTGTCTTCTTCTCTTTCAAGATTGTGTTTATGTGAGTATCTGCAAGTTAAATCAAGCTTAGAGTGTTAATACTTGAAAAGGATAATCATTTACCTTAAAACTATTTTTAGACAGTGTGTAGTAGGAGGTACAACACTCCAATGAAATGCACTGTGCAACTACGGTCATACTAATAATAAATAGAATAATATATATTAATATTACCATTTTGTCTTTTATTGCAACGTTGGCTCCTTTACTGGCAAGTACTGCCAGTGCTTCTTTATGCCCATGATAGCAAGCAATGTGAACAGCTGTCAAGCCACTTTTATCTCTGTTGTCTGGAACAGACCCGTACTCCAGTAACGTTCGGCATGAAGTAGCCTAAAAATACTGTAACTAGCATGAAGTCTGCATTATTGATCTACTTTGTTGCCCAGTGCAGCAAACATTAGCGGAGTCCTGTGTCTATCGTCAAGTTGGTCCACCCCATACCAGTGAATGAGGTGTTTTATGACACCAGCATCGTTCTTTGTCGCTGCTTGATAATGTAAAGGATGTGGATAATCACTACAACTAAAGTCCAATGATGTTTCAATAACTAGAATAATAGTTCAAGAGGATGTATTTACCTTTCCAATGTTTGTAAATCTGGGACTCTTTCAAAAGCTTTTAAATTTGGAGCTGTTTCATTCGATGGTGTCTATTAGAAAATTGAAAATATTTTGGAATCCTGATTAGAAACAAACCTTAGGATCTGCATTTTCATCATCTAGATAATCATAATTGTCATCTGGTTCTTGATTTCTTTGATGTTCATGACTTGAAGCTGCTATACGTGAAAATAACAAAATTGTCAATACTGGGCATTAGTCATAATTTTTCATCTTACTATCTTCTGTAGTTAGTTGTCCATCTGATGTAGGCTGCTGGGCAGCTTGTGGAACAAGTGTTGCTTCTACTGATGGGAAATCAGGCTCTTCCGTGTTACTGTAGCCAGTAGAATCCACCAATTTTTGAGGAACAAGTGTAGCAGTGAGTGTAGAAGGTTCAGGATCATTCTCTTCTATGATGCTATTTGACTTTTGAAGTGGAGGTAGCAGATGCGGACCTGATATTGGCTGAGAAGGAGATGTTGGAGATGATATATGAATTGGTTGAAGCTTCTGGCTCATAGGCTTAATAGTATCCTCAACATTAAAGAACTGCTCTCTTTCTGGGGATTTAAGATCATTCCCTTTGTTGCGATTGCTTTGATCGGCGGTTAGCGTTTGTTCCTTTGGGCCCTTACTTCCATGACCTAAAAGTGCTTGTATTTCCTCTTGGGTTAATGGCTTAGCAAGTTGACGGGCCTCTCTTGCATAATAGAAGAGGTACGATGAATTGAAAAATACACTAAGAATATAAATAATTAATATACAGTGCATTAAAATATCAGATATACCTTGCTCCTTCTGAATGAAAAATTGCTCCTTTGTCTAGCAAAATCTGACCGATTTTCTCAGCATCTTCCTCATTTTCAACGCCAGCAATATTCTTTACTAGCCACGTCACGATATCTGCACCAGAAAAAACAGCTCCTTTACCTGTAAAAATAGAGTCAAGTATTTTATATTATGAATTATACTATGTACCTCTGTGTATTTTAACATCTTCCAAAGCTCCAGTCAATGCCCTTGGTACTCCTTTGTCAGGTTCTTGGATTACAGATACTAATGCTTCTATTGTGAGATCCTCCGAGGTTGTCTCCTGGGGGCCTGATGACTCCAGTGTTCCAAACATATTGAGAGTAAAACGTCTCTTCATCTTTTTCTGTGAGCCAGATTTGGTATGCTCAGAACCAACTAGAGTTAAATAAGTAAACATAAATAAATAGCATCATATGTATTTACTTGATTTATCTAAGCTAGTTTCATCATCTTCACTGTCACTGCCTTCAGATTCGTTTCCTTCTCTGACAGCTGTTGCCAGTGCCTTTGCAGCAAATTCAGCATCTTTATTATCACTTGTCACCTCATCTAACTGCCCCTCTTCCCTTCCTCCTTTACCAGGGGCATTCCCATAGAGCTTCCTTAACTCTTTCATGTAAGCATCCATTAGTGCCTTCTTTGCCAGCTCTGTCTTGTCTGGTTTATTGGTAATGTTTCTTGCTTTCGAGAGCAACTGGAGAGAACTTAAAATCTGCTCGTGACTGCTGCAATGTGTTACACTAGGTGAATTGCATATTAAAAGTGTCTTGCAGTTACCACCCAGTGCATCTTTTAATAAAGGTTTAAGTTTGGAGCCTTTTAATGCATCAGAGGTTGCTTCTTCTGATCGGTGAGTCAATTCAGGTGTGCCTGGTAGTAATGATGAGGTTTGTGTGAGTGTGCTTATTGTGACAAAGAAATCTCTAATGCTACAGGCAGTGGCTGGGAGTTCTTGACTGGTCAATAATTGATTCACATCAAGCAAGTCAGGCTTGCTGATGCTAATGAATGAGAGTGTACCACTGATTGGTGAGAAGAGAGACCCAAACTCTGAATATTTCACGCCAATCGTGAAAACTGTGTGACGAAGTGAATCAGAGCTGTGACATCGCAGATACTTTTCCATCATGACCTGCCCATGCTCCAATAGTTTCTTGACTCCATTTACTCTCTTTGCCTCTGAAGTAATGCAATCAAGCAATTCACTCATTTCTAAAACTGGGCCTTTGTTCTCTCTTATTTCTCCTACCCTATCTCCAGGGAGCTGATGAAAGAGATCGTACAGTGTCTCATCACAGAGCATTAAAAAGGTGCATGGTACAACAAGATTGGCTGTTACACCGGATTTCTTGAGCCTTTTCAATGTGTTAAATATCTGCCTAGCAGCTCTGATTATCAGCCCTTTCTGAGTCTGTACTGCATCCCCTAGCATTGATTGGTTACCTAGTGATAGTACTGTCCCGTTGAATCCCTCAAGAACACTATTAATGAGCGGAGAGACTCTTGCCTTGTGTATATCTTGCTCTTTAGTCTCAGAAGAGCAGGAGTACACTTCGTCAAAGATCAAGTTGCTTGTTTGTTGTGATGGGTGGGGCTCGTTCTCTTCTTGCTGGAGCTCCCCTATTGTTACTTTTAAAACTCCTTTCTTATCTCCTTCCTCCAGTCTAACGACTTCACCAGGTTCTCCTTTGACTGATTCATTAGTAGAAGGAGCCAAAAGACGAAGAGCAACTGTTATATTGTGAGAATCATCCATTGTCTGGCAGTGGCAGAGGATAAGGCAACGCCCACACACCCAATAAATAAATCATTAATGATAATCATTATTATTATTGTCTAATGTCTTATAGCAGATAGAGCAATACAGCGAGGAGATATTGCTGGAACAAACAATTGAGAGAGCCATGCCTCCTTGATATTGCATTCTTCCTACAAACAAATAACATAGTAAAATAGCAATGCTTGGTGATAAAATAGTATCTATATATTACTTGATGTTCTTGTAGAAATAGCAGTCGATCTAAGAGCACCAGTGATTCTATCAATGGAGCTATAACAGCTCTCACCTAATACATAAAATACAAACCTCAATGGTATTTTATCAAAAATTACAAGGAAAAAAATCTTAATTTTAATAATATTGTCTGATATGTATACACGTTGAGCTGATTCCAATCAAAATTGAATTTTTTACAATTTTTTTTTGTTTCTCAAAAATCAGGCCAAAGTCCCTGTACTATAGTACAGGGTCTGAGGCCAAATTTTGTCAAAATTGAAACAAAAAGAATATGCCATTTTTATAATTTCATCTGATACATATACATGTACTTATGTTGCATAGAAAGTTTAAGCTGATTCCAATCAAAATTGGATTAAAAATTTTTTTTAACATTACTCAAAAATCAGGCCAAAGTCCCTGTACTATAGTACAGGGTCTCGAGCCAAATTTTGTCAAAATTGAAACTAAGAGAATTTGCCATTTTTATGATTTTATCTGATACATATACATGTTTTTATGCTGAGAATAAAGTTTGAGCTAATTCCAATCAAAATTGGATTTTTTACAAATTTTTTCTGTTTCTCAAAAATCAGGCCAAAGTCCCTGTACTATAGTACAGGGTCTCGGGCCAAATTTCATCAAAATTCAAAAGGAGAAAATTCTTTATTTTATAGCTTTTTTTTGATGCATATACATGTACTTATGTTGCGTAGAAAGTTAAAGCTGATTCCAATCAAAATTGGGTTAAAAATTTTTTTTAACATTACTCAAAAATCTGGCCAAATACCCTGTACTATAGTACAGGGTCTCGGGCCAAATTTTGTCAAAATTGAAACAAAAAGAATTTGCCATTTTTATGATTTTATGTGATACATATACATGTTTTTATGCTGAGAATAAAGTTTGAGCTAATTCCGATCAAAATTGGATTTTTATGAACTTTTGAAGTTTCTCAGAAATCAGGCCAAAGTCCCTCCTGTACTAAAACAGCCGAGGGAGTTCCTCTTTTCAGAATAATAATCTCTGTAATCTATTATTAGCAGTAATAAGGAATGCTGCACATACTTGTAGGTATCTTTGCAGTTCTGTTAGTCTTGGAAGGAGCAATGTATAATAATACTCCAGTCTATCGTTTGATGGTTGGTTTTGTTCTCGGATATTGAGTCTTTTAAGAGCTCGTCTAACATAATCAGTGAAACTGTTGTACTTCTTAACCCGTCCAACTAACAGCTCCCTAGCACTGAATAAATTAAGAAATAAAGTGCATCAATTATTAATTAGTTTTAGTGGCCTTTAGAATCTGCATGCTTCATTCATTATAAACTTAAGAGTTAATATATGGCATGGCTAACAATACTTACTCTTGGGGAGTTTGAATTAACTTCATTTCTTTCTGAAGTATTACCTAATGTGAAGAGACATTAAATAACAATGCAATACTCCAGAAAACATTATCTACACCTAAGCATTGGTTTAAAATAGGTATACATGTACCTGGAGAACAGCTCTGAAGAATATTGATTCAAGTGCTTTACCGGATGTAACTGTAGAGAAATGAGCCTCAGACTGACATGAAAGCATACGAGTGTTACGACCGAGAAAGGCACCATGTCCCTTTAGAAACTGACTCATTGGGAATCCAGGAACAGCATCTGTGAGATATAAATGAGAAAAAGGAATAGAAGAAATGGAAAGGTAAAATAAAAAGTAGGAGGAATAGCAAAATAAACAAAAAGTAGAATAGAAAGAAAAGCAATACCGTAGGGCGCTTTTTTTCAAGGGCTGTAAATTTAGCAAATTTCACGATTTTTAAAAAATAAAAAAATCAAATTAATACAGTACAAGATGACAGACGGCATAAATTCATGAAAATTAAAATTAAATCCGCAAAATAAAAATCCACAAAATCTATAGCCTTCGAAAAAAAGGCGCCCTACGATATGACATAATTATATGTACCTGTGACATCTTCTCTCTCAGTTATATGATGGTAGCAGCAGCCCACGATACACACACATTGTATCAGAGGCTCTTTAATGAACTGCCTCAGTATAACAGAGGCCAAATCGCCACAGGTATGTAGTCCAACTAGTCCCAAAGGTCGTGTAGTGTCTATTGCACCTCCAGCTATATCAATAATGCTGTCACTGCCTGATATGTAGTGGGTGATGGGTGTGTATGAGTCTGTTAGAGGACAAGGTACTGGTTGAGTGTGACTGCTTGATACTGCATTAGTTCCTGTACTGGTATCATTGTCCATTCCTTTATCTGATGCTGTTATTTCTTTATTGTTAAGTGGATTTTGAGATCCAGTTATGTTACTTGGGGCATCACAGTTTTCATTTTGCTTCGATAAACCACTAGACTCTATAGTACACACTGCTGCTTCTACTGGTGTGGTATTTTCTTCCTGAACGCTAATCACTGCAGTAGTAATAGAAATATCCTCAAGTCCTTTATTAATACAGTTATTGTCTTTAGTTAATGTATCATGGCTAGTTGATTCAGTCTCAGATAATGTTAAAGTCTCTTCAAATGGTAAATGAAGTGAGTCGAAATCATCAAATGGATCACATCCATGTTCTATTTTTTTCCTATCTTCCTTTTCATCTCCCTTTTCTTTGTTAGAAGTTACTTTTTCTTTCGGATGGCTCTTAAAAAATTTCTCAACTTTTCTACATCTCTCCAAAGCCCCAAGAGTCGTGACTGGCTGTGATTCTATTCCAACGACTTTCAGTTGATGACTGAATGAAAGAGTCTCACTCAAATATCCTTTACCACTCCCAATGTCTATCATCTATAATAATAATAATAATAAAATTATACAGTATTTGCTCACACATGCTATAAAAATTCCATTTGATCTGCATTAGAAACTACTGTAAGCTGTTTAGCAAGGAATTAAAGCATTAAAAGGCAATTTATATATGAAACACATGTACATGTAATGAAATAAGATACTTTAATAAAAAATAAATGGGGCGAGCAAAAGCGAGCCAAATAAAAAAATTTATAAATAAAAAAAATTTAAAATAAAATAAAAAATTGAAAATAAAATAAAAAATTCAAAATAATACTAAAAAATAAATTAATAAATAAATTAATTAAAAAAATTTTTTCAATTAAAAAATAAAATAAAATAAATTTTTTAATTAAAAAATAAAATAAAATAATAAATAAA
>NW_003546404.1:25588-33832 GCF_000090795.2 Amphimedon queenslandica | reverse complement strand
ATTAAAAATTTTAATTAATAAAAAAAAGAAATAAAATTTTTTAAAATTAATAAAATAATGAAAATAAAAAATAAAATAAAAATAAATAGAAATCAAAAAATAAAAATAAAAAACAAAGAATATAAAATTTAAAAAAATTTATAAATATTGAAAAAATAAAATAAATTAAAAATTAAACAATCAAAATTTTAAAAAATTAAAAATTAAAAAAATAATTAAAGAATTTTTAATTAAAAATTAGAAAAAAAAAATAATAAACTGGATTGATTTATTCATTTTAATTTTAGTCAAAAAATGTCAATCAATGGCTCGTGCTTGCCCCCTCAATGTTTCCATTCACATAGTAATTAGATCTAGTGCTTTTAAAGTACTTACTTGTTTAATATTCAGTGGTCTAATGAGAACAGATTCAAGATACTCTGACATTCTATTCACCTCATGAACTTTTTTCATAGACATACCATACTGCCCTACACAGGATGGGTCAGGGGGTGGGGCAGGGGGAGGGGCTTCCTGACTCTGATCAGACGAGAGTAGCTTTAAACTTTGAATGGATAAAAGAAAATCACCTAAAACAAGTAAAATGAAAATTATATTAATTTAGGTAAAATTTTTGAGCAACTTTAAAATTCATAACAAATTCAATCTTGATCAGAATCAGCTCAAACTTTCTACGCAACGTAAGTATATGTATACGTATCAGAAAAAATTATAAAAATTAAAATTTTTCTCCTTTTCAATTTTGGTGAAATTTGGCCAAAGTCCCTGTACTATAGTACAGGGACTTTGGCCCAATTTTAGAGCAACTTTAAAAATTCATAAAAAATCTAATCATGATCAGAATCAACTCAAACTTTCTACACAACGTAAGTATATGTATATGTATTAGAAAAAAATATTAAAATTAAAATTTTTCTCCTTTTCAATTTTGGTGAAATTTGGCCAAATTCCCTGTACTATAGTACAGGGACTTTGGCCCAATTTTGGAGCAACTTTAAAAATTCATAAAAAATTTAATCTTGATCAAAATCAGCTCAAACTTTCTACGCAACGTAAGTATATGTATAAATTATAAAAATTAAAAATTTTCTCCTTTTCAATTTTGGTGAAATTTGGCCAAAGTCCCTGTACTATAATAGTACAGGGACTTTGGCCCAATTTTGGAGTAACTTTAAAAATTCATAAAAAATCTAATCTTGATCAGAATCAGCTCAAACTTTATACAAAGCATAAAGGACATGCATATACATCAGAAAAAACTATAAAAATTGAGAATTCTCTCCTTTTCAATTTTATCAAAATTTGGCCAAATTCCCTGTACTATAGTACAGGGACTTTAGTCTAATTTTAGAGCGACTTAAAAAATTCGTTAAAAATCCAATTTTGAGCTCAAAATTTCTAAGCAACATATTTAAGAACATGTGTATGCATCAGAAAAAAATTATAAAATTTAAAGTTCTTCTCTAACAAATATTAAATATAAGGTTCTAACCTAAGGAGATGCTGCTAGTACTAGATCTACTCTCAGTATGAGCCTTTGGATACAAGAAATAGTCATCCTGCGATAGAGACAAGAGATCTTTCTTCCATCCCTCAGGTATCAGCCTCTCCCAATGATTTTCAGTAAAATAATCTACGCTGTGTGACTCTGTAATACTCTTGTACTGGCTTATAAACTGGTACAAATCCAATAGTCTTCTAGCAGTGATGTCTTTACCATGCTTCCATTCCATTGAGCCACACCTTTCAATTGGGAGGGACCTATATCTAGATTCTAGTCTATCTTTAAATTACAGTGCAGTACTGCAGCAATGGGTGCTAATGCTCTTAATACTTATACAGGTCTCCAACAATAGAAAGAAGAATCCAATCCAACTCTCTACCCAACATAAGAACATGTATAAACAATTAAGCAATCAAAATGTAGATGATGATATGCATGTTTAATAGCAGAATAATAGATGGAACTGGTGCGTATGTGCATAAATCTAGCTTGATCTAGTGGCACTTGCAATATAGCTATAAGCTAAATAGCTGCCCCTGACATTTTGAATCGAAATTTATCTAGTATTTTGTTTAAATAAAATGGGCAGATCTACTGCATGCCACTTTACTTCTTCTGAGAATAGAGCTGTTGCCATGTGGATAAATTAGTCCTGTTGCCTGTTAGTTTGGTTTCATTTATGCTTATTTAAATTGAAAAAAATAACAGGGCAGAAAATTAAAAAAAAACAAGGTAGAAAAGTGAAAAAAAAAGTCTGCGACACCGGCGATTCCTAGGCGGTCACCCATCCAAGTACTAAGCCGGCCCGACGTTGCTTAACTTCAGTGTTCAGATGGGAACTGGTGCTTTCAACGTGGTATGGCCGCAGACACTAAAAGATTGAACCAAATCGAGTATTAATTGTATCTATGAAACACAGACTGCATTTGACAATCTGCAGTTCAAAGTAAGCAACCGCACAAATCTACATCTATATTGTCAAGTAATTCATAGGCCAGAGGCTGTGGCATACAAATTGTGATGAAAATATTTATTATTAATTTTGAAGAGATTATTAACCACAAAACTAGCACTACACATTAGAATTGAGTCTATATAATTTAAGTATAATATTTACTTTAATCAGGCTGTTATGTCACAATCAATGAATGTAGGATCTATTAGTAAAATTACATTAATAAGTGTATACACACACAGTTGCTATTGCTGTACCTATCACTGGTCTGTTAACTGGACTCATTACTGCAATAATTACTAGTATCATATGTTTAATAATGAAAAAGAGATTGACGAACTAATATATAAAATAAGCGGGAAAAAGTTAACAATCTCTATAGATCTATTTAGCATAATATAACATACAGTCTGCAAGCAATTATCCCAGTATTGCATTGACTATAAGATTGAATATCCATGTAATCATAGATAATACAAACATACATCCACAACATATGCTTAATTGTTATGACAGACATGAGTATAACCACAAGGTGCAACTGTTGTTAGTACAAAGAAGAACAACTTTGAGTAATAACAGTATTTCAGTTCTCATTTCTCTTACTGATATACTAATGGCTACTACTGGTATCTACTGGTGTCTTGTATTGACTGAATGCTTGAGTCTTGTCACATGTGGTGAGTTAATAAGATTATTGTACTGGGCTATTATTAAAATGTATAGCATCATTGGTACAAACTATTCCACCATACCCTACTCCTGTGTGTCCTGGTGGTAGATTAGTGCTCACTTGTACAGCTAGTACTAATGGTGTAGTAAGGTGGATAGGAGATTCTGGTACACATGCTATAAGCAGTAATGGCACTCCAATAATGGTAGATAGTTTCAATGTAACAGCTACACTAGTTGATGGTGCAACAGTAAGTTATGCTACAAATGAATCAGTACCAGTACAACTAAATAAAACTACTGTTAGTTGTTCAGATAAAGATAATGGTGAATTAATTTATAGTGTAGTGACTATTTATATAACGGGTATTGTTATTGTAATTATTCATTATTATTATTATATTTTTTTATTAATGCATTATTTAGATATACAAGAAGCAGTTACTAATGTAGAAATTGATCCAATTGATAGTAATACATTAATCATTAATTGGAATGGATCAGAGCTATGCATAGACCATTATAATGTTACTATTAATAGTAACAATACACTTAATGAATCCAGGACTACTAACGACACTAATATAACTATTGATACTCTGATTGTTGGCACTAATTATTCATTTATTATTATTCCTATTGATACTATTGGAAGAGAAGGACCTCCTTCATCATTAATACAGTATATATGGAATGGTAAGTACTATACACACATACACTCATTGTATTTCTTATAGTACCAGCTCAAGTTGTTAATATTAGTTGGTATCAGATATCAACTGATAGTATTACAATATGGTGGAATAACAATGAAGTAAGTTAAAATAATAAGAATAATTTTTATGATGTATTAAAATAGGACTCTACTATACCACATCCTCCTACTCAGTATTACATTATTAATGTATACAATACGTCTAACAGTATTAATACAAATAATACTAATGTTACTATTACTGGACTACCTCTTGCTGATACAAACTACACTGTTACTATCATACCTGTTAATGTTATTGGATATGGACCATCAGTCACTGTTAATGGTTAGTTCAGTGCCACATATGTTTACATTAGTCTCATTGTTATTTAGTCAGTATAATATCCACTATGACAAGTAGCTCAATACTATCTAGTAGTGTGGCATCAGGTAGTGTCTGTTTATTTATTAATTCATTATCATTTGTGCATATTATTCTATTAGTTACATTACTTACTGGTACAAAAACCAGTGCATCATCAATGCATGTATCATCTACTTCAAGTAAGAAATGATAAAAATACTAATAATAATAAATAGTTGAATTACAGTATCCTTCACACCATCTTATACTATAGCATAGCAACAAGTATTAATGATTATTTTATATAAATAACTCTATTTATAGGAACAGTTAGAGTATCTTCCAGTATTGAGTCATCACTGCATACTAACACAATGAAAAGTTCATCAGCTACCACTGGACTCACAACTGGGGCATCAATTATTACTAGATCTACTGTTAGTACATCTGCACTTTCATCAACAGTGATACCAGTATTACCACCAACCAATCCCACTGCTAGTGGCTTTAGTGCTGTTCGCATTATATTAGGAGCTATATTGTTATTATTATTAATTGTTGTAATAATAATAATAGTAACAATAATATTGGTAGTCAAGAAGCAAAAAAGTAAGTAAGCAGTGTATTAATGTATCATTATTTATTATTATTTATACAGGAAACAATAAATTATCTAAAAAGTAAGCACGATAATTTTATTTATATCCAAATATTATTTTAACATGTAGGGATGATACTAATACAGCTAATCCTATATATGATGAGATTATTGATACATCAGCTCCTACAGTACCAATATATGATACACCAATGGAAATGAATGATGACATTAATATAAAAACTAAAACTCCTTATGGTAGTCCAACAGTTAATAAAGATACAATTGATACACACACTAATGCAGCATATGGACAAATAATGTTTGGTGTGAACTAATTATCATACTTATATTGATATAACATTAGTTGTAGCTAGTTGAAATTATTTGAATGCCATGTATACATTTAAAGTAATGTGTTGACAGCCTATAAGACCAGACGACCAGATGGAGTTGATCAATAATATCAAACACAGTTTAGGTATTGGTTGCATGTGTGTTATTGAAAGAATAACAACATGTTATTCCAACCTGTCTGTAAGTAGAATAGGTTTATTTTATACATATTACACTGTTCAGTTCTTTATTTCTTTCATTGATACTAATTGCTGCTACTGGTGTTTACTGAATGTTTGAATCTTGCTGTGTGTGCCATGGTAAGTTAATAAAATTATTGTACTGGACTACTATCTCTGCAGCATCATTAATTGGTACAAACTATTCCACCACACCCTACTCCAGTCTTGTGTGTCCTGACAGTAAATTATAGAGCTCATGTACAACTAGTACTAATAGTCCAGAGATCTATTTCTAGCAAAGGGAATCCAATAACAGTTGATAGTTTCAATGTAACAGCTGTACATGCTATGTACATGTGTATTACACACATGTGCATGTACATGTAATACATAAACATATATATACATGTATTTGTGTTGTGTAGAAAGTTTGAGCTAACTCTAATGAAAATTGAATTTTTAATGAATTTTTAAAGTTGCTCAAAAGTCAGGCAAACAATCAAAGGCTATAATGTAACATACAAGTAAACTATCCCAGTATTGTATCTACTATAAGATTGAATACTATGGACATGTAATCATGCATGCAGAACAGTTATGATAGCATGAGTATAACCACTAGTAGATGTAGGTGTAACTGTTGCTGGCACAGAGAAGAACAGTTTTGAGTTAAGTGAGTAGTTGCTTATTGTTTATGTGTCATAACAGAATTTCAGTTCTCATTTCTCTTATTGATACTAATGGCTAGTACTGGTATCTACTGGTGTCTTGTATTGACTGAATGTTTGAGTCTTATATCTGGTAAGTTAATAATTATTGTGCTGATTATATAAACCGTGTATAGGATCATTGGTACAAACTTTTCCACCATACCCTACTCCTGTGTGTCCTGGTGGTAGATTAGTACTCACTTGTACACCTGATAATCCTAATTATGAGGCAGTAATCTGGAGAGGAAATTCTAATACTGTACAAGCTATAGGCACTAATGACAATCCTGTAACAGTAGACAGTTTCAATGTAACTGCTGGACAAGTTGATGGTGTATTTGTAAGTTATGCTACAAATCAATCAGTACCAGTAGAACTAAATGGAGCTAATGTTAGTTGTTCTGGTGATATTGGATCTACTTACAGTGTAGTAACTATTAATGTAACAGGTATAATATTATTGTTATCACTTTTAATGTTACATTATTTTAGATATACCACAAGCAGTTACTAATATAAAAATT
The DNA here is from genome assembly GCF_000090795.2 of Amphimedon queenslandica. NCBI lineage: Eukaryota > Metazoa > Porifera > Demospongiae > Haplosclerida > Niphatidae > Amphimedon > Amphimedon queenslandica. Next base: position 27,290 of record NW_003546404.1, on the reverse strand, counting down.
AGTCTTAACAATAGTTTATTATTAATTAATTGGAGTGCTTCAGGACCGTGTATAGACAACTATAATTTTACTATAATTAGTAACAGCACATTTAATGAATCCAGGACTACTAACAACACTAATATAACTATTGATACTCTTATTATTGGTACTAATTATTCATTTATTATTATTCCTATTGATACTATTGGAAGAGAAGGGTCTCCTTCATCATTAATACAGTATATATGGAATGGTAAGTACTACACACACACACACACACACACACACACACTTATTGTATTTCTTATAGTACCAGCTAAAGTTGTTAATATTAGTTGGGATCAGATATCAACTGATAGTATTACAATATGGTGGAACAACAATCAAGTAAGTTAAAACTTCATTTATGATAATAATAAATCTTATTAGGATACTACAACATTACATCCTCCTATTGAGTATTACATTATTAATGTATACATTACAACAATTTGTATTAATAGTTGTTCTGTGTACAGTTATAATGTAACAGATACTAATACTACTATTACTGGACTATCTCCTATTAATGAATACTACACTGTTACTATCACACCTGTTAATGTTATTGGATATGGACCATCAGTCACTGTTAATGGTATATAGCATCAGTACCTAATATAATGTATAGATACATATAATTACTATAGTCAGTATAACCACTACTACATCAAGTATCACTAACATTATGATGAGTACTACTGAGTATATCACAACACAAGATAAAAGCTCAGCTATGACAGCATTACCAACCATCACGATTACAATGACTGAAACAATCAGTAGTTGTACTGACAGTAAGTTATAATGATCAGGACACAGTGAACATATTGTTCATTAGGTTATTCTTTGTGTATTACCACAACAATGTCACAATCAACAGATGTAGGATCCATTAGTGGTTAGTTAATACATTAAGTGTATCTTATCTATTACACACACAGTTGCTATTGCTGTACCTATCACTGGTCTATTAACTGGACTCATTACTGCAATAATTACTAGTATCATTGTATGTTTAATAATGAAAAAGAGAGGGACTACAATACAAAATAAAACTCCAGTAGGAGGAGGAGGAGAAGCAGCAGTTATTGGTCCAATATATGATTTACCAACAATCAATACTGAACAACAAGAACAAATTATTGATACTAAACTCAACACTGCATATGGACAAACTAATATATAAAATAAAGGAAAATTCAATAATCTCTAAAGATTAATGTAATGCACTGCTTGCAAACCAATATTTCATTGCCTAAGGTTTAATATTCACATGTAGATCTACTCATGCATGCACAGCATATGCTTAATTGTTATGATAGCATGAGTACACCACAAGTAGGTGTGTAACTGTTGTTGGCACAGAGAAGAACAACTGCTTACTGTTTATGTGTCATAACAGTACTTCAGTTCTTACTTCTCTTATTGATATACTAATGGCTACTACTGGTATCTACTGGTGTCTTGTATTGACTGAATGTTTGAGTTTTCTTGTATTAGGTCAGTGAAAAGTCTTAAAGCATTGATTTATGTTTTGATATAGTAACAGGACAAAGTGTTGTCTCATTCAATCACACTCCTTATCCAGTTGTGTGTCCTGGAGATACACTAGTGTTCACATGTGCAGTAGAAGGAGGAGGAGTAGCATGGAGAAGAAATAATGATAACAATCCTGCAA
>NW_003546404.1:23422-25578 GCF_000090795.2 Amphimedon queenslandica | reverse complement strand
GCAGTGACATATTATTCATTAGGTTATGCTTCATGTAATGCTACAGGAACTGCTCAATCAACAGATGTAGGATCCATTAGTGGTTAGTTAATACATTAAGTGTATCTAATCTATTACACACACACACACACACACACAGTTGCTATTGCTGTACCTATCACTGGTCTATTAACTGGACTCATTACTGCAATAATTACTAGTATCATATGTTTAATAATGAAAAAGAGAGGGACTACAATACAAAATAAAACTCCAGTAGGAGGAGGAGGAGAAGCAGCAGTTATTGGTCCAATATATGATTTACCAACAATCAATACTGAACAACAAGAACAAATTATTGATACTAAACTTAACACTGCATATGGACAAACTAATGTATAAAATAAAAGAAAATTAACAATCTATATAAATTACTGTGATGTACAGCTTGGAAGTAAATATTACATTTACTAGCACAAGTAATCATGCATGCACATCATGTGCTTAATTGCATGAGTAACCACACACTAGTAGTTGAGTAGGTGTAACTGCTGTTAGCACAGAGAAGAGAGAACAACTTTGAGTTGCTTGCTGTTTATCATCATAGCAGTAGCATAGATAGACTAATGGCTACTACTGGCGTCTACTGGTGTTTTGTATTAGCTAAATGTTTGGGTCTTGTGGTATCTGGTAAGTTATTAATATATCAATGATGCTTATGTCTCTGTCTTAAGCTATAACATCATATGAACAGTCACCTCCTATTGCATGCCCTGGAAATAAATTAGTGTTCACTTGTGTGACTGATGGATCTGTTAGATGGAGAATAAATGGGAATAACTTACAAACTGTCTTAATGATTGATACTTCACCTCCTACAACACTTGGCAGTTTCTTACTAAATGTGACACAGCATAATGGTAATACAGGAGAGCTAGTTAGCACAGCAACTAATAATTCAGCTCCAGTATCATTAAATGGAACTAGTATTGATTGTTCTGGAGATGGAGGAGGAACATTTACAAGAAAGTACATTAATTACAATGGTAATGTATGTATTGTTTTAATTTTTAAATTTTTTAATGCATTTTTACTAGATATACCAGAATCAATTGATAATGCAACTATTGATCCAATAAACAGTAATGCATTAATCATAAATTGGAGTGCTTCAGGATCATGTATAGACAACTATACTGTTACTATTAATAGTAACAATACACATAATGAATCCAGGACTACTAATAACACTAATATAACTATTGATACTCTTATTATTGGTACTAATTATTCATTTATTATTATTCCTATTGATACTATTGGAAGAGAAGGACCTCCTTCATCATTAATACAGTATATATGGAATGGTAAGAACTATACACACACACACACACACACACACACACACACACTCATCGTATTTCTTATAGTACCAGCTCAAGTTGTTAATATTAGTTGGGATCAGATATCAACTGATAGTATTACAATATGGTGGAATAACAATGAAGTAAGATAAAACTTTATCTATAATCATAATAGATTTCATTAGGACACTACATTACGTCCTCCTATTGAGTATTACATTATTAATGTATACATTACAACAATTTGTATTAATAGTTGTTCTGTGTACAGTTATAATGTAACAGATACTAATACTACTATTACTGGACTATCTCCTACTAATGAATACTACACTGTTACTATCATACCTGTTAATGTTATTGGATATGGACCATCAGTCACTGTTAATGGTATATAGCATCAGTACCTAATATAATGTATAGATACATATTATTACTATAGTCAGTATAACCACTACTACATCAAGTATCACTAACATTATGATGAGTACTACTGAGTATATCACAACACAAGATAAAAGCTCAGCTATGACAGCATTACCAACAATCACAGAAACACAGCTAATTATAACAACTGAAACAATAATAAGCAGTTACATTGAGAGTAAGTTATACTAATCAATACATATATGCAGTGAACATATTATTCATTAGGTTATGCTTCATGTAATGCTACAGGAACTGCTCAATCAACAGATGTAGGATCCATTAGTGGTTAGTTAATACATTAAGTGTATCTAATCTATTACACACACACACACACACACACAGTTGCTATTGCTGTACCTATCACTGGTCTATTAACTGGACTCA
>NW_003546404.1:16642-23402 GCF_000090795.2 Amphimedon queenslandica | reverse complement strand
ACAAGATGAAAGTCCAGCTATGACAGCATTACCAACAATCACAGAAACACAACTAATTACAACAACTGAAACAATCAGTAGTTGTGCTGACGGTAAGTTATAATAATCAGGACATACAGTGAACATATTGTTCATTAGGTTATTCCTCATGTATTACCACAACAATGTTACAATCAACAGATGTAGGATCCATTAGTGGTTAGTTAATACATTAAGTGTATCTTATCTATTACACACACACAGTTGCTATTGCTGTTCCTATCACTGGTCTATTAACTGGACTCATTACTGCAATAATTACTAGTATCATTGTATGTTTAATAATGAAAAAGAGAGGGACTACAATACAAAATAAAACTCCAGTAGGAGGAGGAGGAGAAGCAGCAGTTATTGGTCCAATATATGATTTACCAACAATCAATACTGAACAACAAGAACAAATTATTGATACTAAACTTAACACTGCATATGGACAAGCTAATATATAAAATAAAAAATAAAAAGTCAATAATCTCTATAAACCTGTTACATAATGTAACCTATCTGCAAGCAAATTACATGTGTATTCTAGTATTTCGTTGACTAAGACTGAAGGTACATGTAATCATGCATGCACAGCATATGCTTAATTGTTATGATAGCACGAGTACACCACAAGTAGGTGTAACCCTTGTTGGCACAGAGAAGAACAACTGATTACTGTTTATGTATCATAACAGCATTTCAGCTCTTAATTCTCTTATTGATACTAATGGCTACTACTGGTATCTACTGGTGTCTTGTATTGACTGAATGTTTGAGTCTTGTTACATGTGGTGAGTTAATAATATTATTGTACTGGACTATTATTAAAACTGTATAGCATCATTGGTACAAACTATTCCACCATACCCTACTCCTGTGTGTCCTGGTGGTAGATTAGTGCTCACTTGTACAGCTAGTACTAGTGGTCCACTGGTGTGGATAGGAGATTTTGGTACTGTACGTGCTATAGCCAGTAACGGCAATCCAATAATAGTTGATAGTTTCAATGTAACAGCTGAACTAGTTGATGGTGTAACAGTAAGTTATGCTACTAATGGATCGGTACCAGTGCAACTGAATGGAACTAATGTTAGGTGTTCAGATGATGCTGGAATTAGCTACAGTATAGTAGCTATTAATGTAACAGGTATTGTATTACACTCATTATCATTTTTAATGTTACATTATTCAGATATACCAGGAACAGTTACTAATATAAAAATTAGTCTTAACAATACCTTATTCTTGATTAATTGGAATGCTTCAGGATCATGTATAGACCACTATAATGTTACTATCAATAGTAACAGTACACATAATGAATCCAGGACTACTAACAACACCAATATAACTATTGGTACTCTTATTATTGGTACTAATTATTCATTTATTATTATTCCTATTGATACTATTGGAAGAGAAGGACCTCCTTCATCATTAATACAGTATATATGGAATGGTAAGTATTATATACACACACACACTCATTGTATTTCTTATAGTACCAGCTCAAGTTGTTAATATTAGTTGGTATCAGATATCAACTGATAGTATTACAATATGGTGGAATAATAATGAAGTAAATTAAAACATTATTTATGATAATAATAAATTTTATTAGGATACTACAACATTACGTCCTCCTATTGAGTATTACATTATTAATGTATACATTACAACAATTTGTATTAATAGTTGTTCTGTGTACAGTTATAATGTAACAGATACTAATACTACTATTACTGGACTATCTCCTATTAATGAATACTACACTGTTACTATCATACCTGTTAATGTTATTGGATATGGACCATCAGTCACTGTTAATGGTATATAGCATCAGTACCTAATATAATGTATAGATACATATTATTACTATAGTCAGTATAACCACTACTACATCAAGTATCACTAACATTATGATGAGTACTACTGAGTATATCACAACACAAGATATAAGCTCAGCTATGACAGCATTACCAACAATCACAGAAACACAATTAATTACAACAACTGAAACAATTATAAGCAGTTATATCGAGAGTAAGTTATAATATATAATACGTATTAGTTAAAGCACTGTTGAGAGTAGGTTACAGAAATTATTGCACTCGGGGCGGTCGAGAGGAAATGTAGCACGAGGCGAAGCCGAGTGCTACATTTTCGTCGAGACCGTCCCGAGTGCAATAATTTCTGTAATCTACGAATCAACAGTGCTTTGATTGGTTTGTAGTGGTGCGTGGGTGGATCAAATGAAATTTCAAAAGTCGCAGCAGGTCGCCAGTGCAAGACGATCAGATCTCATTTATCACTATTATTATTGTTACATGTCTAGTGTATGTAGCTGAGGCTGTTATTTGCCTCTATCAAAGCTTGTGGTTAACAGGAAAGCCCATACATATTGTGTACTGTGCAGTACTATATAGTGACGAGACTAAGTACTATATATTCCACACAGTGCTACATTTTCCTACCGTGCAGTTATTGGAAGTTGTAGCACTGGCAGCGCCTTTGATCCGCCCACGCACCATACTACAAATGCATATATACAGTGAACATACTGTTCATTAGGTTGTTCCTTATGCATTACGACAACAATGTCACAATCAACAGATTTGGGATCCATTAGTGGTTAGTTAATACATTAAGTGTATCTAATCTATTACACACACACACAGTTGCTATTGCTGTACCTATCACTGGTCTATTAACTGGACTCATTACTGCAATAATTACTAGTATCATTGTATGTTTAATAATGAAAAAGAGAGGGACTACAATACAAAATAAAGCTCCAGTAGGAGGAGGAGGAGAAGCAGCAGTTATTGGTCCAATATATGATTTACCAACAATCAATACTGAACAACAAGAACAAATTATTGATACTAAACTTAACACTGCATATGGACAAACTAATATATAAAATAAATTAAAACTCAACAATCTCTATGCATCAATGTAATGTACAGCTTGCAACTGAGCAAATATTAAATTGCCTAAGGTTTAATATTCACATGTACTCAACTACTCATGCATGCACAGGATATGCTTAATTGTTATGATAGCATGAGTACAATCACAAGTAGGTGTAACTGTTGTTGGCACAGAGAAGAACAACAGCAATAGTCAGACAAGTAACTGCTTACTGTTTATGTATCACAACAGTATTTCAGTTCTTATTTTTCCTACTGATACTAATGGCTACTACTAGTATCTACTGGTATCTTGTATTGATTGGATGTTTGAGTCTTGTATCTGGTAAGTTCATAATTCACTGACATTATATTAGTATGCAATTAGGAGAAGCAGTATTGACTCAAAGCTCTCCACCTTATACTCCAGTATGCCCTAATGATGAACTAGTAGTTACTTGTGTAACTAATGGAACTGTGGCTAGTACCTTTTGGAGACATAGTAGTTCTAGTACTTCAGGAAGAGTAACTAATGCTATAAGATCAACTACAACTGGTAGTGGTGGTCTTCTTGCACTCAGTGTTACTGATATTGTGAATAATACATTGACTAGTACTGGTACTATACAATCACTAGATGCATCATTAAATGAAACCACGATTGGCTGTTCAGCTACTCTTTTAAATGAAGCTTTTGTTACATTCACCATCAAAATGACAGGTAATAGATAATTTTATAATTTTATTATAGCTAATACTTTATATGAATAGGTCCACCAGTATCGGTATCAATTGTTAATATAACTTTTAATCCCATTAACAATAGTGCACTAACAATGAGTTGGTCATTATACACACAGGATTACAATTGCAGTATAAATGAGTACAATATCACAATATACAGCAATGGGACAGACTTTAAACAGGAGTCTGTAAATGATATTACATCATATACTATTGATACTCTTATTATGGGTAATAATTATTCATTTATTATTATTCCTATTGATACTATTGGAAGAGAAGGACCTCCTTCATCATTAATACAGTATATATGGAATGGTAAGTACTATACACACACACACTCATTGTATTTCTTATAGTACCAGCTCAAGTTGTTAATATTAGTTGGTATCAGATATCAACTGATAGTATTACAATATGGTGGAATAACAATAAAGTAAGTTGAAATTATTGTTATTTATGATAATAATAAATTTTATTAGGATACTACAACATTACGTCCTCCTATTGAGTATTACATTATTAATGTATACATTACAACAATTTGTATTAATAGTTGTTCTGTGTACAGTTATAATGTAACAGATACTAATACTACTATTACTGGACTATCTCCTATTAATGAATACTACACTGTTACTATCATACCTGTTAATGTTGTTGGATATGGACCATCAGTCACTGTTAATGGTATATAGCATCAGTACCTAATATAATGTATAAATACATATTATTACTATAGTCAGTATAACCACTACTACATCAAGTATCACTAACATTATGATGAGTACTACTGAGTATATCACAACACAAGATAAAAGCCCAGCTATGACAGCATTACCAACAATCACAGAAACACAGCTAATTACAACAACTGAAACAATAATAAGAAGTTACATTGAGAGTAAGTTATAATAATCAATACATACAGTGAGTATATTGTTCATTAGGTTATTCCTTATGCATTACCACAACAATGTCACAATCAACAGATGTAGGATCCATTAGTGGTTAGTTAATACATTAAGTGTATCTAATCTATTACACACACACACAGTTGCTATTGCTGTACCTATCACTGGTCTATTAACTGGACTCATTACTGCAATAATTACTAGTATCATTGTATGTTTAATAATGAAAAAGAGAGGGACTACAATACAAAATAAAGCTCCAGTAGGAGGAGGAGGAGAAGCAGCAGTTATTGGTCCAACATATGATTTACCAACAATCAATACTGAACAACAAGAACAAATTATTGATACTAAACTTAACACTGCATATGGACAAACTAATATATAAAATAAATTAAAACTCAACAATCTCTATGCATCAATGTAATGTACAGCTTGCAACTGAGCAAATATTAAATTGCCTAAGGTTTAATATTCACATGTACTCAACTACTCATGCATGCACAGCATATGCTTAATTGTTATGATAGCATGAGTACAATCACAAGTAGGTGTAACTGTTGTTGGCACAGAGAAGAACAACAGCAATAGTCAGACAAGTAACTGCTTACTGTTTATGTATCACAACAGTATTTCAGTTCTTATTTTTCCTACTGATACTAATGGCTACTACTGGTATCTACTGGTGTCTTGTATTGACTGGATGTTTGAGTCTTGTATCTGGTAAGTTCATAATTCACTGACATTATATTAGTATGCAATTAGGAGAAGCAGTATTGACTCAAAGCTCTCCACCTTATACTCCAGTATGCCCTAATGATGAACTAGTAGTTACTTGTGTAACTAATGGAACTGTGGCTAGTACCTTTTGGAGACATAGTAGTTCTAGTGCTATAGGAAGAGTAACTAATGCTATAAGATCAACTACAACTGGTAGTGGTGGTCTTCTTGCACTCAGTGTTACTGATATTGTGAATAATACATTGACTAGTACTGGTACTATACAATCACTAGATGCATCATTAAATGAAACCACGATTGGCTGTTCAGCTACTCTTTTAAATGAAGCTTTTGTTACATTCACCATCAAAATGACAGGTAATAGAAAATTTTATAATTTTATTATAGCTAATACTTTATATGAATAGGTCCACCAGTATCAGTATCGATTGTTAATATAACATTTAATCCCATTAGCAATAGTGCACTAACAATGAGTTGGTCATTATACACACAGGATTACAATTGCAGTATAAATGAGTACAATATCACAATATACAGCAATGGGACAGACTTTAAACAGGAGTCTGTGAATGATATTACATCATATACTATTGATACTCTTATTACTGGTAATAATTATTCATTTATTATTATTCCTATTGATACTATTGGAAGAGAAGGACCTCCTTCATCATTAATACAGTATATATGGAATGGTAAGTACTATATACACACACACACACTCATTGTATTTCTTATAGTACCAGCTCAAGTTGTTAATATTAGTTGGTATCAGATATCAACTGATAGTATTACAATATGGTGGAATAACAATAAAGTAAGTTGAAATTATTGTTATTTATGATAACAATAGATTCCATCAGGATACTACAACATTACGTCCTCCTATTGAGTATTACATTATTAATGTATACATTACAACAATTTGTATTAATAGTTGTTCTGTGTACAGTTATAATGTAACAGATACTAATACTACTATTACTGGACTATCTCCTATTAATGAATACTACACTGTTACTATCATACCTGTTAATGTTATTGGATATGGACCATCAGTCACTGTTAATGGTATATAGCATCAGTACCTAATATGATGGTTAGATACATATTATTACTATAGTCAGTATAACCACTACTACATCAAGTATCACTAACATTATGATGAGTACTACTGAGTATATCACAACACAAGATAAAAGCTCAGCTATGACAGCATTACCAACCATCACGATTACAATGACTGAAACAATCAGTAGTTGTACTGACAGTAAGTTATAATGATCAGGACACAGTGAACATATTGTTCATTAGGTTCTTCTTCATGCATTACCACAACAATGTCCCAATCAACAGATGAAGGATCCATTAGTGGTTAGTTAATACATTAAGTGTATCTAATCTATTACACACACACAGTTG
>NW_003546404.1:11366-13671 GCF_000090795.2 Amphimedon queenslandica | reverse complement strand
ATTTCAGTTCTCATTTCTATTATTGATGCTAATGGCTACTACTGGTATCTACTGGTGTCTTGTATTGACTGAATGTTTGAGTCTTGTTTCTAGTAAGTCTGTCTTGCTAACATAATAGTTAATATGTAATTGTAAATATAGCTGTAGTATTCTTTCAGCAAACAGAACCTAATGCTAGTACTGTACTCTGTCTGGGTGATAGAGTAGAATTTACTTGTGAAACTGATATTGGCAGTGTAATTTGGCAAACAGATGATGGTAGAATAACTGCACTATCAAGTCTTACTGTGCCTTCTCAAATAGACAGTCTCTTACTGGCTGTCAGTCATTTTAATGGTAGCATGATAACTAGTACTGCTACTATTGAATCGGTAACAACATCATTGAATGGAGCTACGATTGGTTGCTCAGATGCATTGGTGCTTGAAAATTTTATTTATCTACCTATTAATGTAACAGGTTAGGCATTGTGTTATTATCATTATTACTACTGCTTTAAAGGTCCAGTAGTACCAGTTAATGTAACAGTTAAACCAATTAACAATAGTGCATTATTTATTCAATGGGCAGAGCAACAAGACTGTACAGCTCATTATAATATCACAATGACCAGTAATAGCACATATACTGAGAGCAACACAGTCAATACTTCATCAGGAACTATTGGTTCTCTCATTATTGGTACTAATTATTCATTTATTATTATTCCTGTCAGCACCAGTGGATTAGGAGGACCTCCTTCATCATTAATACAGTATATATGGAATGGTAAGAACTATACACACACACACACCCATTGTATTTCTTATAGTACCAGCTCAAGTTGTTAATATTAGTTGGTATCAGATATCAACAGACAGTGTTACAATATGGTGGAATAAAACTCAAGTATGTTGAGTATTAAATTCAATTCTATATAATGGATGATAATTAGGGCTATTCTACTATACCAGTTCCTCCTACTCAGTATTACATTATTAATGTATACACTACATCAAACAGTATCATATACACTAATAATACTAATAATACTAATGTTACTATTACTGGACTATCTCCTATTAATGAATACTACACTGTTACTATCATACCTGTTAATGTTATTGGATATGGACCGTCAGCCACTGTTAATGGTATGATATCATTACTGTGTAAAATTGTTTTATTTCTACTATTTTAGTCAGTATAACTACCAGTAGTTCATCAGTATCTTCAAGTTAGAATGAAATCATAATAATACTTCATTATTTCCCTGTGCATTTTCCTTCCAGTTTATATAATTACAATACATGTATCAAGCAGCAATATTATAATGATGAGTACCATTACTACCACTGAGTACATCACACTACATACTACCAGTTCAGTATTAATTGTATCAACCAAAACACAATCAGCACTTGAAAGTAAGCAACTATATAGCACATACTGTGTTTGTGGGCAGGCTGTGGCATACAATTTTAAAAATCATAGTGATTAGCATACATTGTATTTTGAAGAAATTATTATCCACAAAATAAGCACTACACATGATTGAGAATTAAATCTATATACTGGCATTTAGTCAAATAAATTACTTACTTTACTAGGTTGTTCTTTATGTATTACCACAACAATGTCACAATCAACAGATGTAGGATCCATTAGTGGTTAGTTAATACATTAAGTATATCTAATCTATTACACACACACACAGTTGCTATTGCTGTACCTATCACTGGTCTATTAACTGGACTCATTACTGCAATAATTACTAGTATCATTGTATGTTTAATAATGAAAAAGAGAGGGACTACAATACAAAATAAAACTCCAGTAGGAGGAGGAGGAGGAGGAGCAGTTATTGGTCCAATATATGATTTACCAACAATCAATACTGAACAACAAGAACAAATCATTGATACTAAACTTAACACTGCATATGGACAAACTAATATATAAAATAAAGGAAAAGTGAACAATCTATTGTAGCATACAATCTGGAAGCATATTATTAGTAACGCGGTAGCGTTACTAAGTAGGATCATAGATGTTATAGGTTACGTAGTCTATAATATCTATCTATCTATCTATCTATGGTAGGATTCACCCCATTTCAAAAATGGCTGCCACGACTTTGGCAGCCTTGCTATACCGGGAAAACGAGCTCCTATGCTTACCAGACTTCTTAGAGGACCTTATCTCGACCAGAGGATTCCATTAGTATCACTAGCGTGTCTCTAAACCTTGTCTAAGAGGAAAGTGAAAAATCGGCAAACGGGGCCGTTTTGTTCAGTCCACTTATTTTCGTCTTCATCATCTCCTG
>NW_003546404.1:3867-11356 GCF_000090795.2 Amphimedon queenslandica | reverse complement strand
GAGCAGCAGTTATTGGTCCAATATATGATTTACCAACAATCAATACTGAACAACAAGAACAAATTATTGATACTAAACTTAACACTGCATATGGACAAACTAATATATAAAAAAGGAAAATTAAGATTAATGTAACGTACAGCTTGCAAGTAAATATTCCATTGCCTAAGGTTTAATATTCACATGTACTCAACTACTCATGCATGCACAGCATATGCTTAATTGTTATGATAGCATGAGTACACCACAAGTAGGTGTAACTACTGTTGGCACAGAGAAGAACAACTGCTTACTGTTTACGTGTCATAACAGTATTTCAGTTCTTATTTCTCTTACTGATACTAATGGCTACTACTGGTATCTACTGGTGTCTTGTATTGACTGAATGTTTGAGTTTTCTTGTATTAGGTCAGTAAAAAGTCAGTTAAAGTATTAATTTATGTTCTTATATAGTAACAGGACAAAGTGTTGTCTCATTCAATCACACTCCTTATCCTGTTGCATGTCCTGGAGATACACTAGTGTTCACTTGTGTAGTAGAAGGTACAGGAGGAGGAGTAGTATGGAGAAGAAATAATGGCAATAATCCTGCAGTTTTAACCACTAGTGAAACAATTCCTACACTTGATGACTTTACATTAAGTATCACAAGTTATGATAATGGTGTACTAGTTAGTACTGCTACTAATCTATCAGTTCCAGTACAATTGAATGGAAGTACTATTAGTTGTTCAAGTGATGGAATAAATTATGATACATTAACTATTAATATAGCAGGTTTGTATCAGCATACACATAATGATATAATTTATAATTATAACAGGTCCACCAATAACACCAGTTAGTAGTATAGCTACTACTGCTATTACTAATGATGCCTTATTAATTAATTGGAGTGCTTCAGGATCATGTATAGACTATTATAATGTTACTATTAATAGTAACAATACACATGATGAATCCAGGACTACCAATAACACTGATATAACTATTGATGCTCTTATCATTGGTACTAATTATTCATTTATTATTATTCCTGTCGGCATTGGTGAATTAGAGGGACCTCCTTCATCATTAATACAGTATATATGGAATGGCAAGTACTATATACACACACACACACACACTCATTGTATTTCTTATAGTACCAGCTCAAGTTGTTAATATTAGTTGGTATCAAATATCAACTGATAGTATTACAATATGGTGGAATCAAGTATGTTAAAATTATTATTATTTATGATAATAATAGATTCTACTAGGATACTACAACATTATGTCCTCCTATTGAGTATTACATTATTAATGTATACATTACAACAATTTGTATTAATAGTTGTTCTGTGTACAGTTATAATGTAACAGATACTAATACTACTATTACTGGACTATCTCCTATTAATGAATACTACACTGTTACTATCATACCTGTTAATGTTATTGGATATGGACCATCAGTCATTGTTAATGGTATATAGCATCAGTACCTAATATAATGTATAGATACATATTATTACTATAGTCAGTATAACCACTAATACATCAAGTATCACTAACATTATGATGAGTACTGCTGAGTATATCACAACACAAGATAAAAGCTCAGCTATGACAGCATTACCAACAATCACAGAAACACAATTAATTACAACAACTGAAACAATAATAAGTAGTTGTAGTATTGAGAGTAAGTTATAATAATCAGTACATACAGGGAACATATTGTTCATTAGGTTCTTCTTCATGCATTACCACAACAATGTCACAATCAACAGATGTAGGATCCATTAGTGGTTAGTTAATACATTAAGTGTATCTAATCTATTACACACACACACAGTTGCTATTGCTGTACCTATCACTGGTCTATTAACTGGACTCATCACTGCAATAATTACTAGTATCATTGTATGTTTAATAATGAAAAAGAGAGGGACTACAATACAAAATAAAACTCCAGTAGGAGGAGGAGGAGAAGCAGCAGTTATTGGTCCAATATATGATTTACCAACAATCAATACTGAACAACAAGAACAAATTATTGATACTAAACTTAACACTGCATATGGGCAAGCTAATATATAAAATTAAGAAAAATTCAATAATATCTAAAGATTAATGTACTGCTTGCAAACAAATATTCCATTGCCTAAGTTTTAATATTCACATGTACTCAACTACTCATGCATGCACAAGATATGCTTAATTGTTATGATAGCATGAGTACACCACAAGTAGGTGTAACTACTGTTGGCACAGAGAAGAACAACTGCTTACTGTTTATGTGTCATAACAGTATTTCAGTTCTTATTTCTCTTACTGATACTAATGGCTACTACTGGTATCTACTGGCGTCTTGTATTGACTGAATGTTTGAGTTTTCTTGTATTAGGTCAGTAAAAAGTCAGTTAAAGTATTAATTTATGTTCTTATATAGTAACAGGACAAAGTGTTGTCTCATTCAATCACACTCCTTATCCTGTTGCATGTCCTGGAGATACACTAGTGTTCACATGTGTAGTAGAAGGTACAGGAGGAGGAGTAGTATGGAGAAGAAATAATGGCAATAATCCTGCAGTTTTAACCACTAGTGAAACAATTCCTACACTTGATGACTTTACATTAAGTATCACAAGTTATGATAATGGTGTACTAGTCAGTACTGCTACTAATCTATCAGTTCCAGTACAATTGAATGGAAGTACTATTAGTTGTTCAAGTGATGGAATAAATTATGATACATTAACTATTAATATAGCAGGTATGTATCAGCATACACATGATGATATAATTCATAATTATAACAGGTCCCCCAACAACACCAGTTAGTAGTATAGCTATTACAGCTAATACTAATGATGCCTTATTAATTAATTGGAGTGCTTCAGGATCATGTATAGACTATTATAATGTTACTATTAATAGTAACAATACACATAACGAATTCCGGACTACCAATAACACTGATATAACTATTGATGCTCTTATCATTGGTACTAATTATTCATTTATTATTATTCCTGTCGGCATTGGTGAATTAGAAGGACCTCCTTCATCATTAATACAGTATATATGGAATGGTAAGTACTATACACACACACACACACACACACACACACACACACACTCATTGTATTTCTTATAGTACCAGCTCAAGTTGTTAATATTAGTTGGGATCAAATATCAACTGATAGTATTACAATATGGTGGAATAACAATGAAGTAAGTTAAAATTATTATTATTTATGATAATAATAAATTCTATTAGGACTCTACAATATTACGTCCTCCTATTGAGTATTACATTATTAATGTATACATTACAACAATTTGTATTAATAGTTGTTCTGTGTACAGTTATAATGTAACAGATACTAATACTACTATTACTGGACTATCTCCTATTAATGAATACTACACTGTTACTATCATACCTGTTAATGTTATTGGATATGGACCATCAGTCACTGTTAATGGTATATAGCATCAGTACCTAATATAATGTATAGATACATATTATTACTATAGTCAGTATAACCACTACTACATCAAGTATCACTAACATTATGATGAGTACTACTGAGTATATCACAACACAAGATAAAAGCTCAGCTATGACAGCATTACCAACAATCACAGAAACACAATTAATTACAACAACTGAAACAATCAGTAGTTGTGCTGACAGTAAGTTAAAATAATCAGTACTTACAGTGAACACATTGTTCATTAGGTTGTTCCTTATGCATTACCACAACAATGTCACAATCAACAGATGTAGGATCCATTAGTGGTTAGTTAATACATTAAGTGTATCTAATCTATTACACACACACAGTTGCTATTGCTGTACCTATCACTGGTCTATTAACTGGACTCATTACTGCAATAATTACTAGTATCATTGTATGTTTAATAATGAAAAAGAGAGGGACTACAATACAAAATAAAGCTCCAGTAAGAGGAGGAGGAGAAGCAGCAGTTATTGGTCCAATATATGATTTACCAACAATCAATACTGAACAACAAGAACAAATTATTGATACTAAACTTAACACTGCTTATGGACAAACAAAATTATAAAATAAAAAAAGGAAAACCTTACAATCTCTATTGATCTATTTTACATACTGCATAGCGGAAAATTTTCATGGCCCAAAAATTTCATGGATCCATTCAAAAAACAATTTAATGGCTTTAATTTTCAAGCTTTTCCACTTTCCAGCCATCTTGAACTGTATTCAATCAATTTTCGCGGATTTTATTTTTGTGGATTTTGAAAAATTGCGAAATCCATAAAACTTTTGGGTCACGAAAATTTTCCACTATACAGTAATGTAATATACAGCTTGCAATTAAAACATCCCAGTATTAAATTGATTATACAGATGTACTATGCACATGTAATCATGCATGCACTGAACATATGCTTAATAGTTATGATAACTAGAGTAGATATGAGTCACCACAAAAAGTAGGAGTAACTGTTGGTGGCATAGAGAAGAACAACAGCAACACTGCTTTGAGTTAAGTGAGTAGTTGCTTATTGTTTATGTATCATAACAAGCCACATAATATTTCAGTTCTTATTTTTCTTGCTGATATACTAATGGCTACTACTGGTATCTACTGGTGTCTTGTATTGACTGATCTCTTTTTGCTATCATCTGGAGCAGAGTTAGTTCAAACCTCTCCATCTTATTATCCTATCTGTCCCAATGATGAACTAGTACTTACTTGTGTAGCTAGTGGAACTGGTAATACCTTTTGGAGAAATGATAGTACTGGCATTGCATCAATACTAAATAATAATATAAGATCAACTGTGCGAGATGCTATTACACTCAATGTCATTAGTATTATGGATAATACTGTTACAAGTACTGGTACTTTACAATCAGTAGGTATATCATTCAATGGAACTATGATTAGTTGTTCAGCTTCTCTTTCAAATGGCAATTATAGTACTTATACTATCAAAATGCCAGGTCAGAGTCTAATTTTACTATTTACTATTTCAATCTATAAAACAGGATCACCAGTATCCATATCAATTGTTAATATAACATTTAATCCCATTAACAATAGTGCACTAACAATGAGTTGGTCATTATACACACAGGATTACAATTGCAGCATAAATCAGTACAATATCACAATATACAGTAATGAGACAATCATTCAAGAGGATACAGTAAATGAAATTGCCTTATATATTATCAATAATCTCATTATTGGTACTAATTATTCATTTATTATTATTCCTGTTGATACTATTGGAAGAGAAGGACCTCCTTCATCATTAATACAGTATATATGGAATGGTAAGAACTATACACACACACACACACACACACTCTCATTG
The DNA here is from genome assembly GCF_000090795.2 of Amphimedon queenslandica. Taxonomy (NCBI): domain Eukaryota; kingdom Metazoa; phylum Porifera; class Demospongiae; order Haplosclerida; family Niphatidae; genus Amphimedon; species Amphimedon queenslandica. Next base: position 5,991 of record NW_003546404.1, on the reverse strand, counting down.
TATTTCTTATAGTACCAGCTCAAGTTGTTAATATTAGTTGGTATCAGATATCAACTGATAGTATTACAATATGGTGGAATAACAATGATGTAAGTTACAGTTTTATTTATGATAATAATAGATTCTATTAGGATGCTATAACATTACGTCCTCCTATTGAGCATTACATTATTAATGTATACATTACAACAATTTGTATTAATAGTTGTTCTGTGTACAGTTATAATGTAACAGATACTAATACTACTATTACTGGACTATCTCCTATTAATGAATACTACATTGTTACTATCATACCTGTTAATGTTATTGGATATGGACCATCAGTCACTGTTAATGGTATATAGCATCAGTACCTAATATAATGTATAAATACATATCATTACTGTAGTCAGTATAACCACTACTACATCAAGTATCACTAACATTATGATTAGTACTACTGAGTATATCACAACAAAAGATAAAAGCTCAGCTATGACAGCATTACCAACAATCACAATTACAATAACTGAAACAATAATAAGCAGTTACATTGAGAGTAAGTTATAATAATCAATACATATATGCAGTCAACATATTGTTCATTAGGTTATGCTTCATGTAATACTACAGGAACTCCACAATCAACAGATGTAGGATTCATTAGTGGTTAGTTAATACATTAAGTGTATCTAATCTATTACACACACACACACACACAGTTGCTATTGCCATACCTATCACTGGTCTATTAACTGGACTCATTACTGCAATAATTACTAGTATCATTGTATGTTTAATAATGAAAAAGAGAGGGACTACAATACAAAATAAAACTCCGGTAGGAGGAGAAGGAGAAGCAGCAGTTATTGGTCCAATATATGATCTACCAACAATCAATACTGAACAACAAGAACAAATTATTGATACTAAACTCAACACTGCATATGGGCAGACTAATTTATAAAATAAAAAATCAACAATCTCTATAGATCTATTTTTTATATTCAATGTATACCCACAAAATCTAGAAAAAGTTTCATATCTCAGTATTACATTAACTGAGATTGTTCTTTACTTGAATATTATGTACATGCAATCCTCTAGGCACATTAGTCTTGAGTAACTACATGCACATCATGTGCTTAATTGTTATGATAGACAAGAGTAACCACACACTAGTAGTCCAGTAGGTGTAACTTTTGTAAGTACAAAGAAGAACAACAGTAACATTGCTTTGAGTTAAGTGAGTATTTGCTCATTGTTATTATCATAACAGTATTTCAGTTCTCATTTCTATTATTGATACTAATGGCTACTACTGGTATCTACTGGTGTCTTGTATTGACTGAATGTTTGAGTCTTGTTTCTAGTAAGTCTGTCTTGTTAACATAATAGTTAATATGTAACTTTAAATACAGCTGTAGTACTCTTTCAGCAAACAGAACCTAATGCTAGTACTGTACTCTGTCTGGGTGATAGAGTAGAATTTACTTGTCAAACTGATACCAGTAGTGTAATTTGGCAAACAGATGGTGGTAGAATAACTGAAGTATCAAGTCTTACTGTGCCTTCTCAAATAGACAGTCTCTTACTGGCTGTCAGTCATTTTAATGGTAGCATGATAACTAGTACTGCTACTATTGAATCGGTAACAACATCATTGAATGGAGCTACGATTGGTTGCTCAGATGCATTGGTGCTTGAAAATTTTATTTATCTACCTATTAATGTAACAGGTTAGGCATTGTGTTATTATCATTATTACTACTGCTTTAAAGGTCCAGTAGTACCAGTTAATGTAACAGTTAAACCAATCAACAATAGTGCATTATTGATTAAATGGGCAGAACAACAAGACTGTATACATCATTATAATATCACAATAACCAGTAATAGCACATATACTGAAAACATCATTGTCAACATTTCATCAGGAACTATTGGTTCCTTCATTATTGGTACTAATTATTCATTTATTATTATCCCTGTCAGCACTGGTGGATTAGAAGGACCTCCTTCATCATTAATACAGTATATATGGAATGGTAAGTACTACACACACACACACACACACACACACGCACACACGCACACACACACTCATTGTATTTCTTATAGTACCAGCTCAAGTTGTTAATA
>NW_003546404.1:0-3747 GCF_000090795.2 Amphimedon queenslandica | reverse complement strand
AGGAGGAGGAGGAGAAGCAGCAGTTATTGGTCCAATATATTGTGATTTACCAACAATCAATACTGAACAACAAGAAGAACAAATTATAGATGCTAAACTTAACACTGCATATGGACAAGCTAATATATAAAATTAAAGAATTAACAATCTACAAAATATCCCAGTATTACTTTTACTAAGATTGACATGTAATCATACATGCACATCATGTGCTTAATTGTTATGATAGCATTAGTAACCACACACCATAGTAGTTGAGTAGGTGTAACTGTTGTTAGCACAGAGAAGAGAGAACAAATTTGAGTTGCTTGTTGTTTATAATCATAGAAGTATTCAGTTCTTTATTTCACTCTAATGGCTACTGCTGGTATTTACTGGTGTCTTGTATTGACTGAATGTTTGAGTCTTGCGGTTTCTAGTAAGTTAATAATCTAACTAAGAGTATTCCAAGCAATATTTATAACTATATCTATTATTAGCTATTACATCATATGAACAGTCACCTCCTACTGCTTGTCCTGGAGATAAATTAGTGTTTGCTTGTGTGACTGTTACTGAGGGATCTGTCATATGGAGATTAAATGGGAACAATTCACAAGCTGCCTTACTAGCAAATGACTCACCTCCTTCAACACTTGGCAGTTTTTCACTTAAAGTAACACAGTATAACATTGCAACATTAGAAATAGTTAGCACAGCAACTAGTACTTCTGCTCCAGTGTCATTAAATGGAACAAGCATTGACTGTTCTGGAACTGGAGGAGCATCATATCAAAGAAGGTTCATTAGTTATGGAGGTAATGTATTTACTGTTATTTTAATTTCTAAAATTTTTATAAATTTTTATGTGTTTTTAATAGATGTACCAGAATCAATTAATAATACAACTATAGATCCAATAAACAGTAATGCATTAATCATAAATTGGAGTGCTTCAGGATCATGTATAGACAACTATACTGTTACTATAATTAGCAACAGTACATTTAATGAATCCAGGACTACTAACAACACTAATATAACTATTGATACTCTTATTATTGGTACTAACTATTCATTTATTATTATTCCTATTGATACTATTGGAAGAGAAGGACCTCCTTCATCATTAATATCGTATATATGGAATGGTAAGTACTACAAACACACACACACGTTCATTGTATTTCTTATAGTACCAGCTCAAGTTGTTAATATTAGTTGGGATCAGATATCAACTAATAGTATTACAATATGGTGGAATAACATTGAAGTAAGTTAAAGTTTTATTTATGATAATAATAAATTCTATTAGGATACTACAACATTACGTCCTCCTATTGAGTATTACATTATTAATGTATACATTACAACAATTTGTATTAATAGTTGTTCTGTGTACAGTTATAATGTAACAGATACTAATACTACTATTACTGGACTATCTCCTATTAATGAATACTACACTGTTACTATCATACCTGTTAATGTCATTGGATATGGACCATCAGTCACTGTTAATGGTATATAGCATCAGTACCTAATATAATGTATAAATACATATTATTACTATAGTCAGTATAACCACTACTACATCAAGTATCACTAACATTATGATGAGTACTACTGAGTATATCACAATGCAAGATAAAAGCTCAGCTATGACAGCATTACCAACAATCACAGAAACACAATTAATTACAACAACTGAAACAATCAGTAGTTGTCCTGACAGTAAGTTATAAGAATCAGGGCATACAGTGAACACAATGTTCATTAGGTTCTTCTTCGTGCATTACCACAACAATGTCACAATCAACAGATGTAGGATTCATTAGTGGTTAGTTAATACATTAAGTGTATCTAATCTATTACACACACACACACACAGTTGCTATTGCTGTACCTATCACTGGTCTATTAACTGGACTCATTACTGCAATAATTACTAGTATCATTGTATGTTTAATAATGAAAAAGAGAGGGACTACAATACAAAATAAAACTCCAGTAGGAGGAGGAGGAGAAGCAGCAGTTATTGGTCCAATATATTGTGATTTACCAACAATCAATACTGAACAACAAGAAGAACAAATTATTGATGCTAAACTTAACACTGCATATGGACAAGCTAATATATAAAATTAAGGAATTAACAATCTACAAAATATCCCAGTATTACTTTTACTAAGATTGACATGTAATCATACATGCACATCATGTGCTTAATTGTTATGATAGCACTAGTAACCACACACCATAGTAGTTGAGTAGGTGTAACTGTTGTTAGCACAGAGAAGAGAGAACAAATTTGAGTTGCTTGTTGTTTATAATCATAGAAGTATTCAGTTCTTTATTTTACTCTAATGGCTACTGCTGGTATTTACTGGTGTCTTGTATTGACTGAATGTTTGGGTCTTGTGGTATCTAGTAAGTTAATAATCTAACTAACAGTATTCTAAGCAATATTTATAACTATATCTATTATTAGCTATTACATCATATGAACAGTCACCTCCTACTGCTTGTCCTGGTGATAAATTAGTGTTTACTTGTGTGACTGTTACTGAGGGATCTGTCATATGGAGATTAAATGGGAACAATTCACAGGCTGCCTTACTAGCAAATGACTCACCTCCTTCAACACTTGGCAGTTTTTCACTTAAAGTAACACAGTATAACATTGCAACATTAGAAATAGTTAGCACAGCAACTAGTACTTCTGCTCCAGTGTCATTAAATGGAACAAGCATAGACTGTTCTGGAAATGGAGGAGCATCATATCAAAGAAGGTTCATTAGTTATGGAGGTAATGTATTTGCTGTTATTTTAATTTCTAAAATTTTTTAAAATTTTTATGTATTTTTACTAGATGTACCAGAATCAATTGATAATGCAACTATTGATCCAATAAACAGTAATGCATTAATCATAAATTGGAGTGCTTCAGAATCATGTATACACAACTATACTGTTACTATAATTAGTAACAGTACATTTAATGAATCCAGGACTACTAACAACACTAATATAACTATTGATACTCTTATTGTTGGTACTAATTATTCATTTATTATTATTCCTATTGATACTATTGGAAGAGAAGGACCTCCTTCATCATTAATACAGTATATATGGAATGGTAAGTACTATACACATGCACACACACACTCATTGTATTTCTTATAGTACCAGCTCAAGTTGTTAATATTAGTTGGTATCAGATATCAACTGATAGTATTACAATATGGTGGAATAACAATGAAGTAAGTTAAAATTATCATTATTTATTATAAAAATGAATGTTATTAGGATACTACAACAATACGTCCTCCTATTGAGCATTACATTATTAATGTATACATTACAACAATTTGCATTAATAGTTGTTCTGTGTACAGTTATAATGTAACAGATACTAATACTACTATTACTGGACTATCTCCTATTAATGAATACTACACTGTTACTATCATACCTGTTAATGTTATTGGATATGGACCATCAGTCACTGTTAATGGTATATAGCATCAGTACCTAATATAATGTATAAATACATATTATTACTATAGTCAGTATAACCACTACTACATCAAGTATCACTAACATTATGATGAGTACTACTGAGCATATCACAATGCAAGATAAAAGCTCAGCTATGACAGCATTACCAACAATCACAGAAACACAATTAATTACAACAACTGAAACAATCAGTAGTTGTGCTGACAGTAAGTTATAATGATCAGGACATACAGTGAACATAAT
>NW_003546403.1:54869-197227 GCF_000090795.2 Amphimedon queenslandica | reverse complement strand
ATGACCATAAGAGTCATGGTGTCCCTACATTAAGAATGCTGTGTAACTCTATTAAAAGTAATAGTGGAGGAGCTGATCCAGCTCTAGCTGATGAAATAGCAAAAGAATTTAATCTTACTAGTAGTGGAGAGGCTACTACATCACCAGTTCATACTTCATCTTTTAAAGGTAAATATATAATACTAGGCGAATGTAAAACATTAAGGGGCGAGCAAAACAATTAACATTTCGATTAGCAATATACAATGTCTATATAGACAATGATGTAGTGGCTATTAAACCTTGAATGTTGACTGATGTGAATGTGATGTCAATACACTAATGCAGAATTTGCATGGAAGGAATTTCATAGCTTCTAGCTTTGAGTGAAGAATCTCTGCAGTTATATAGATCTAGGATGGAAGATAGTTGGTCTCAGAAGCCAGAAGGAGACTCCATTTGTTGTCTTTGAGTGCAACAAGACCTATCTCTAGCATTACTATTGGACCTCCTCGCTCTTTTCTCCTCCTCAGTCTTGCTCCTTCTCACGCTTGTTATGAAGAAGTCGACGAGCTTCACAAGCATCTTCTTGTGAATAACTCATGTTTTAAGCTTCAGCTTCTCTTGTTCTTAAATACTCTTCAGAGGCGTATTTAGGGGGGGCTGAGGGGGCTTGAGCACCCCCCTCAGGGCTGGGCTCAGAAAAAATTACTGAAGTCCTGGACTCTTGCATCACTACCAAGCCTCTTAACAAAGTTATCTAGCCCCCTTATTATGATTTCAGCAGTTTCCAGTGCTTTAAGGAGCAATCAGAAGTACCAGTAACATAGCAGTATGTTTGAAATGATCTTGGCCCCACCCTAGCGTAGCCCCACCCATAATTGACGAAAATGCAGGAAAAGGCCGTTTTACCGCCATAAAAGTGGGTGTGGCCAAAATTGCGGCGCGCTTCGCGCGCCCTTAGCACCCTCCTTCCCCAGTTCCTAGATACGCCCCTGTAAACCCTGTACTATTATAGTACAGTGACTTGGGTCCGATTTGAGAGAACACTTTAAGACTTTGTTAAAAAACCCAATTTTGATTGGAATGATCTGAAACTTTCTACACAACTTAAGTACATGCATTATGTATCAGAAAAATTTATAAAAATGAAAAAATCTAAATGTGGCTTATACCATCATTGTTGGTGAATAGTCTCCAAACATGGTATCAGGATTCTTAATAAAAGGACCAACAACCTAAACAACAACAATGACACATAACGAGAGGCATGTTTATATATTACATACACAGGCTCTCTTGAATTTATTAGCAAGAGGTAGAAGAGGTAGAAAAGGTGAGCCGTTAAATTCATTCTTCATTAGTACAATGCTCTCCATTGCAGCTTGAAGGGCTATCTTAATGTGTGTATCACTTTGTATGATGGAGAGTGGAATACTAGGAAAAACTCATTTAAAAACAATTTACAAATGACAATGTAATCCTTCATGTGTACATTGTATATACTATCATAGTTTCTCTTCATTTCTCTCTTACTTGGCATAAGGGTTATTATTATCAGGTGGATCAAACTCTCCTAGTTTTGTACGAACGTAGAACAACCTACTCACTGCATCTTTAAGAGTATCAACGCTAACAAGACCCTAGAGATAGGTGTGAGAAGGAAAAAGGGTTGAAATATAAAGTAAAAGAAATAAAGAAACTCTTAAGTACTTTTTCAACAGCATCATCAAGGTTTTCGAAAACATTGCCATCTTTATCTTCACTGTTGCCATCTTCAAGGCAAGTGCCAGCATTGGCAGCTTCAGCAGCAGCTGTCACAAAATCAGGAGCATAATGATGCTGTGTGACAATATTCTCTGGAAAAAGAAAGTGTAAAGAGAGAGAGAGAGAGAGAGAGCAGGGGAAAAAAGAATGATATAAAATGAGGCAGAAAAAATTGAAGATAAACATGTAGAATAAGTGATATTAGGTTTTATGAACCTAGTGCTCCTTGATCGCTCACTACGTAGCCTTTAAAATTCCACTCATTCCTTAATATATCTGTGAGGAGCTTTTTATTGGCACAAGCAGGGACACCATTTATTCTATAGAAAATACACACAAATTCAAAATATAAATTACACATTGTTTCCACCTGTTGTAACTGCACATAAGACTAAGAGCTCCAGCTTCAACACAAGCTTTGAACTGAGGAAGAAACGTCATTCGCCAATCTCTCATTGTAACCTGTGACATGGAAAGAAAAAGCGTATTATTATTTAAAAATTAAACATTGGATATTGTGATGATATAGTTACCAAGTGTAATAATTATAATAATTATCAGGTGCAGTTTATTCTCAGAGTAGTATCATTAATTTAGTGGGAGGATTATAGTAAATTATAGTCTTCTTACGTTAGCATCAAATGAAAAACGTGGCACTGGAGTGTCCTCTGGCCCACCATGTACATCAAAATGCTTACAGCCAGCATTAGCAATTACATAAGTAGGATCATCTATTAAAATAAACATAAAATAATTAGAAATTTGAAAATAACTCACCTCCTTGTAATCCAGTGACAAAAGCTTGTCCTAAATAACTAGACAGATATGGATCCTCTCCATACGTCTCCTGTATAATGAGTGTTATCAACAGGTAAATTTAGTTTTGATATGCTTGCCTGGTTTCTTCCCCAACGTGGGTCTCTCATTATATTCAGAACAGGACTCCTGGAAATTAAAACAATCTCAAACAAAAACAAACTCAATTCCTTATTATAAAAGCAGTTTCACATTCATCTACTAAACTTTCCCTTCTTCATTATAGTTTAATCCTTACCAGCAGCTGAGTCCAGTGTGAAAAGCATATGATCCATTAAGAACAGCTGCAGTATTTTTAGCTCTCACTTCGTAGGCAGTAGCATTGGATACTTGCTTCAATAGATCATAATTGAAAGTAGCAGCCTATCATATTGAAGACACAATAATAACATTAACAAAACTCCTAGTCTATTGTTTTCAAAAGCATACATAGCACAGAATGACAAGATACACAAAAGTAATGGAATATTGTATAAACAATGATCACACTACACGGAATATACTAACTATTAATTTTGCAATGTATATATCCCTACTCCCTACATGATAATAGTATAATTATTCATAATAATAGTATATTATATGTACACTCTTGGTTTATCAATTGAAGAGAGGGAAAACATGCAAGTGATACACACCAGCTAATTAAATATAATCATGTGATAGGTCAGTGTACACATAATAACCACTAAATCATCAGAGCATGCCAAACACAGGCTGAACATGAAGCATGAGGTAGTTAACTCTCAAATCCCTCCCTCTCTTTTCTTTCTTTCACTCTCACTCCTCCCTTACCATTCCTATAGACATTGGGAATGAGGTGGCATCACCAGCACCCACATCACCAGAGAGACACTCAGTACCCCACTGATAAGGCTTTATATTTAAGTCAGGAATACCGGGAGCAGGACCTAATAGAAATAACGATACATAAAGAGAATAAAATTAAAGGCTACTATTTGAGACTAGTAGAATCCAGCCCCACCATAAATTATGCATTAAACCATGATTAATTGTAGCATACTATCATGATAATATTGACAGACATACCATTATTTCCAGCACCACCATGAGCCATTTGCTCTACTAACTGAGCTAAAGTAAGACGATCAACAATATCCTGCATAACAGAGGATGGACATAGAGTAATAATTTTGGCTATTGCTTTACTTTGACTCTTTCTTCAATGGGTAGAGAGGGATCTCGGAAAGGGAACTCAGGCACATAGCTGTTACCGAGAGCCAAAGAAGAGAATACAAGAGAGAAAACCAGCAGCAACTCCATCGCGATCGAAAATCGACGTATATTGATTACGAGGATTCGATCGAGGAAATTAAAAATGTGGGTATGCAGGTGTGTCCGGAGGTGTGTTTGATTTAATTAATTAATTAATTAACCGTTACAAAAAGCACGTGGTTTGACGCATGCGCAGTAGAATCCAACATGGCGGCACACATCACCCGCCCACCAAAAGAAATGGACGTTTAGCTTGGTGGGAATATATTCTGTACTAAAGCTCTTGTTTCGAGTCAGTCACAGGTGCCAGTAAAGAACCACTTTCCCGAGGACTCATTCCCTACACCATGAGCCAAGAGTGGCTCTTATGATAACAATAGGAGAAATGTGTACACCAGAAGAAGAGTGGAACAACAAAGACGAGATATACATAAAGCGCCGCGATGAGTTCCACGTAAAACTCTTCAAGTTCCACAAGGACAACAAGTGAGGAGAAGGACAGAGACCCGGTCTTAATCCCGTCCTTCTATCCATGCGCGTTTTCCCGCGCGAGGAGAATTACCCGCCAAAAAATTTGTATACATCTCTCCTCATTTGACCAAGCCCCACATTAAAATTACTTTTGATAAATGAAACTCCTCTTGATTAAATGGAGTGTCCTGAGTGTAGACCGAAGTCCCTAAAAGCCTACATGCTTTATATAATATAACATTTTAAATCACATTAATTTTTTTTATTTGGCATGTCTCTTCTTACATTCTGCTTTCAATAACCTTTTATTAACTTTCTGTCCCCCCTCTCTCTCTCTCACACACATACACATTTTCAAATGCTTTCCCTATCTTTTATCTCTCCTCATCCTCCTCTCTTATCTACCTCTCCCCCTTTCTTTATCTTCTAGTAACTCTGTAAAGAGGGTTCCCCTACTAGGTGGTAGAGAATTGGATTTATATCATCTTTATTTGAAAGTCAAGTCGCTGGGTGGTTCCAAGCGTATCACCCAGGACAGGCTATGGGGCGATGTCGCTCGGAGCTTTAATCTACCAGCGTCAGTAACGAGTGCCTCTTATGCTTGTAGACAAAACTTTATTAAGTAAGTTAATCAGTATTATTATAATCATGTCCATCTGTGTTTTTCTATGTGTGCTAGTTAAATTATAAAGAAGTGAGGTTTGTGTGTGTGTTCTATGTTATGTCATAATATGTTTATGTATGTATGTGTGCTGTGTATTTGTATGAGTAATTTATTTTATTGTGTATAAACATAATTTCTGTATACATATACATGTACATCTACATGTACCATTCGTGTTTGTGGTTGTATGCTTATAAGTTTTGTGTATTGAACATGTCAAAACTGACAGTTCACGTGTATGCTTTTATTGAGTGCATATACTGTACATTTACATGTACAGTGTATGTTTATTTGATCTACTTTTGAGGAAAGATCATGTGTATCTGCCATTACACATAAAATGTGCATGTGACTGAGTATATTTTTCCTAAAGCCTTTGAAATGTCAAAATTACCCACCTTAGAATATTAAGTTTTAATAATAATGATAATAATAATGAATGTTGTTAGATAATTACAATATTGCTAGAATAATACCAAATAATACTTATTCCATTATTGTAGATACCTTGAGCCATACGAGAGATATGAAGCAGGGGAACAACCTTTCATTCCTTTAGCTGACATCGGTCCTCGCCGCCTTACCTTTCAACCCACCCTATCACAACCCTCCCAGCCTTCACCCTCTCCCTCTAATAATTCCTTTCTAGTCTCTAAATTCTCTCACTTAACGAGCGTCCCTGGGTTTGCTAATTTGTTAAAGCAAGTCGAGAGGTCTCCTGAACTCATAGGACAACTGGCAAACCTTCCTAGTCTATTGCAGCTGCCGCCTAACCAGCTCCAACTTGTTCAACTCCTGCTCCAGCAAATGGCAGCCATACATGCTACAAAAGGAAAAGGAGGAGAGAAGGGAGCTTTTAGGGGATCAGGGAAGAACTGTGGCTGGTTGGTGAGGTCGTTGGAGTGCGGTCTACCCAATGAAGTTGATCTTTGTATGAATTGTTTGCTTATAATGTCGAGTGAGGAGGAGACCAATGGACGGGAGGGCTTACTTGTTCAAGATGTACCTCATTTACTGCCAATGCTACTGGCACATGTGGGAGTGTTTAACTCAGGTAAGGAGAGGGAAAGAAAATAAGAGGAGGAGAGAGAGGGGGTGGAAAGAGGGCCAGCAGAATAGAATGTGGAGAAATATTGCCATTTTAAGGTATAGCTAGTCTACCTATCTTTTTTAGATGAGACAAGTTTGGAGTCATTATATGTTGAGTGGTATTCTCAGTCTGAAATTGATTTCTTAGCATTTTGGCAAGAAGTAGTGCCAGAATGGGTGTGTCTGACTGCACTGGCTAATCAATTTGAAGGTAGAAACCTTCTCTATCACTTTCCTTTCATATTATTCACCTTCTCCCTTCCCTAATTCCTTCTCTATAGATACAAGTAGAATGAGTTTTTTCCCAGAAAGAGCTGTCTTAACACATGATGCTATTGAAAGTTTTCGTGCTACACAAGTTTCGCTAATTATCAGGAACTTGTCACTCAGCAAACGGAATGCTCAGTATTTTGCTAAATGCGACTCTACATTGAGGTATTGCAATAAGTATTTAAAGCACTTATTTACATTTGTTATTATTATTATTATTATTATTATTATTATTATTATTTATGGGTGTACACTTTTTAGATTTTTGCTATTGTGCCTCAACTCATCTTTACCAGAACTCAAGAATCAATCTCTTGATGCACTGGCAGGCATTGCTCCTTATGTAAGTATGCATTATGACATTAATAATGTATCAGAAAATGTAATAAAAATTGGGGGTGATTTCAGAACCATTTTTCAGAAAAAACTATGGGCTATAGTACAGGGATTTTTTCAGAAATTGGCCCATTTTTTTAAATGGTTATAACTCAAAAAATTTAAGTCGGAATCCACTCAAACTTTCTACATAGCATATGTACATCAATATGTATCAGAAAATGTAATAAAAATTGGGGGTGATTTCAGAACCATTTTTCAGAAAAAACTATGGGCTATAGTACAGGGATTTTTTCAGAAATTGGCCCATTTTTTTAAATGGTTATAACTCAAAAAATTTAAGTCGGAATCCACTCAAACTTTCTACATAGCATATGTACATCAATATGTATCAGAAAATGTAATAAAAATTGGGGGTGATTTCGGAGCCATTTTTCAGAAAAAACCATGGGCTATAGTACAGGGATTTTTTTAGAAATTGGCCTGTTTTTAAAAATGGTCATAGCTTGAAAAATTTAACTCGGAATCTGCTCAAACTTTCTTACATAGCATAAGGACATCAATATGTATCAGAAAATATAATAAAAATTGGGGGTAATTTCGGAACCATTTTTCAGAAAAAACCATGGGCTATACTATAGTACAGGGATTTTTTCAGAAATTGACCCATTTTTTTTAATGGTCATAACCCAAAAAGTTTAAGCCATAATCTGCTCAAACTTTCTACACAGCATAATTACATCATTATATGTCAGAAAATGTAATAAAAATTTGGGGTGATTTTGGAGCCATTTTTCGGAAAAAACCATGGGCTATAGTACAGTGATTTATTTTAAACCTTTACATGTACATATATCCCTTTGATTATCACATGACTGTCATGTCTATTGTTCCATTTTGTAGCTGGTGATAGAAGGTGATGATGATGACAGTATTAGTCATTTGCTATTGATGAGTGTTTATTCTTGTGTATTGTCTTATGACAGGAACTCTATAATTCGAGGTACATATAAAATGAATGCATTTTTAAATAACTAATTTTCAATTGCCTGTAAAAAATATGCTAGAGTCCATAATATTCACAAGAAATTATTAAAGTACATGCATGTTTTATTTGTGTCATTCTCTAATCATCAGCAAATGCTCTCAATTTGTGTCAGCTTACCTTACCTGAATGTAGTTATTTTACTTTATGAGATTCTTTATTTTTTAAAAATTAGTGTTTAATGCACGCATGTACATGTACATGTACAAGCTGTAGATGCTAATGCAGCCCATAAACTATGATTACATGTGCATTACATTTTACTCTTATTTTTAAATATTTTATTCTTATTTTTTATATATAATTACAGGAATGGAGATATTAGGTGGTTTCTCATTGAGCGTCTGTAACAAGGCCACTCTAATTAATGCCCACAGCGACCTACTAAACCGCATGCTGCAATTATCCCTCCTACCCGACTATTTGCTGGCTCAAACGTGTCTGGAGACTCTCTACAAGCTCTCGCTGTGCGGTCGAAAACTGAGCGAGAGTATTTTACACTGCGATAGCTGTATTAAGATATTATTAAGTTTTTTAACCCTCTCAGTTGAAGACAGGTCTTTGCATGGGCTTGTCGTCTTTCATTCGAACGGGAAAGAAGAATCGGCAGTTTTGACCAATCAAGTTCCACCACAAGAAAGTCTCTCCGGAATGATCTCTGCGACAAAAAGTTTGTCCGGAGCCGGTCAAGTAACAGGAGGTCTTAGTGCCAGCTCCAAGGGCTTGACTGGTGCTAAGATTAAAGGACCTGCTCTTCCTTTTACTCCTTCCTCTATATCTAATGCATCTGGTAAACAGCTTCCTACTGGTAGACAGCCAGTGGCTGCTAAAGTGGATAAGCCGGCGGTTAGTAGTGAGTCACTGTTGGAGTCGAAACTGACTTTTGCTATACAATGGTAAGGACAATTTTATGCTCTAGTATTGTTGGTGTGGGTGTGATTGGATTGTGAAGGAATTATTAGTATAAGCTTACTATAAAGAAGTGGAGAGGTTTTTGCTTTTTTATTATAATTTGTTCTATGCATGTTTTTTCCTCTAATTTTGTGCATATCATTATTGATGACATCGATTCTGATCATAAGTTTTTTAACTTTAAAAATTCCTGAAAAATCCAATCTTGATTGGAATCAGTTCAACTTTTATACACAACATAAAAACATGTTTATGTATCAGGAAAAAATATAAAAATAAAGAATTCTCTAGTTTTCATTTTTGGTGAAATTTGGCCATTGACACTGTACTATAGTACAGGGACTTTGGCCTGATTTTGGAGCAACTTTAAAAATTTGTAAAAAATTCAATCTTGATTGAAATCAATTCAGATTTTCTACACAACATAAGAACATCTATTCGTATCAGAAAAAAATATAAAAATGGAGAATTCTCTCCTTTTCATTTTTGGCGAAATTTGGCCATTAATTGTATTACATATGCATATGGTTCAGGCACTTTAGCCCGATTTTAGAGTAACTTGAAAAATATGACTTATGCATAAAGTTTAAATGATTTTAGTGTCAGATTTTTTTTGTAATTTAATCTTTAGGCTACAGTCTGAATACATTCCCAGTCAAGAGGAGTTCATTCCAAAGTTGGACATATACAGCAAGTACCTTGGACACTGTGCACAATTGAAGTATACCACTGCTGCCACACAACCTGAATTTGATTTAATATTCAGGTAAGTGTACATGTACATGTATATATCATTCACACATGCATGTCCATTATGATGATGATGATATGGCTATCGTAGCTGCATGTACATGTATATCTTTATGAAGTTTGGCAACAATTTTCAGTAATTTCCTTTTTGCTTAATGAAAAGAATCATTTGATTCTTAACTGATGGACATTATTATTATTATTGGATGTTCAGTGCAAAACTTGATTATTTTTTCTCTCCATTCCATTCATTGAATGTCATGATAAAATGTACATGTACAGTAGATTTGAATTCTAGTCCCTTATCCTACTGGTCTATATCTTTACTTACATGGCTATACTTTTATTGTAGGAAAGTGTTTCCCAGTGCTTTCTTTGCATCAATAAAGATTGGAGGTAAAGATCTTGAATTGGTGGGTGGAATAGGAGTCAATAAGAAACAGAATCTTTTCTCTTCACCTGCTAAGACTCCTACACCTCCTCCTCCTCCTATTTCTCTCCCTTCTTCAGCCCCATCACCTCTAACTGTGTCTAATAAATCAACTACCATAACTACTGGTAGTGTTTCACTCCAGCAGTCTTCTCCAATAGTAGCATCACAAACTACAGCTTCATTACCACAGTCTGTAGTATCAGTATCACAGATCACTGCATCATTATCACAGCCTGTAGTATCAGTATCACAAGCTATGTCATCAGTATCACAAACTACAGTATCAGTACCACAGCCTTTATCATCATCAGTACCACAGTCTGTAGTATCAGTATCACAAACTATGCCATCAGTATCACAAACTACAGCATCAGTACCACAAATCATAGCCACAGTATCACAAACCACAGCATCAATATCACAAACCATACAGTCAGTATCACAGCCCAGTAACACTACAGTACAGTCTAGTGGCTCTATAGGGCCACAGCAGTTGACCAGTGTACTCTCGCAGTCCATGCCACTGGTGACCAGTGTACCCTCGCAGTCCATACCACTGGCAACCAGTGTACCCTCACAGTCTGTGTCACTGGTGACCAGTGTACCCTCGCAGTCCATGCCACTGGTCACCAGTGTACCCTCGCAGTCTGTGCCACTGGCGACCAGTGTACCCTTGCAGTCCCAGCAATCTTCTTCATCACGTTCACCCTCTCCCTCCCTCTCTCCTCTCCAGCAGTTAATTCAAGCTACAAAGACACACTCTACTGCTAATTCTAAGACTACAGCTAAACCTTCTCCTCTCATACAGTTCAAGAAAGTCTCGGCGGGCAAGGGAAGCAAAAAGAAGTCCCCCAAAGTAAACGGCTCTCCCACTTTCAACTCAATCACTTATCCTCATGCACTGGTCAATAATGTAAATAACTCAATGAGGATTCCTTTGTCACTAGCAGCAGTACAGGATATCACCAGTAATGAAGGTGGACTAGAGTCAGGAGGGACCATTGGGAAGGCTAGCAATACCGATAGCATATTGTGTACTAATGACACAGTGATGGAAGTAACTGGATTTGGTTCACATACTTTGAATGGTCTTAGCAGTACCAATGGAGTCATGAGATCAATTGGAAAGAGAGAGAGATCAGTTGATGCACATGCAACTGGTACTAATCCTACAAAAAAGCAAAAGACTGATCTAACCGAGAGCAACAAGCTACATGTAACACAATTCCTTTCTTCACATTTTCTTAAAGAGTCATCCAATTCTTCTAATGGCAGTCTAACTACTTACAGTTCTCCTCAAAGGTCAAATCAAAGGTCAGTGAGTCCTGCTGCTACCAGTGATAAAGGATCATCTACTCCTTCTCATCGAAATCGCTCCTCCTCTCCCTCTTTCACTCCTAAACCTGTTCCAGTAACCAGTTTGGTTTCCAATGACTCTTTAAGATCAGCGGAACATTCTCCTGGCCCTTCCTCCTCCTCCTTGTCGACTCCTCCCCCTCCTGATTGTTTAAAGTCTACTTGTCTCTGGGAGAACTGCTTCTTGTAAGTTACAAGTTGTTATGTACACTAGCTATACCGTATTGTTATGCTTATATTTTAATAGCCAAAAATGGCTATAATTAAAATTAATAATAATAATAATAATAATAATAATAATAATAATAATAATAATAATAAGGGTATTACACATGTACACTATACAGCATGTATAGACTCGTATATGGTATAATTAAGATCAAAGATGTACTATACAGCATGCATGGGTATTAAAGGTGGAAATGACGGTATGTAACAGACAATACTAAGTCCATCATTATCAGGTAACCCAGTGATAGTAAGTACTGATGATAAGTTACCAGGACCACCACCAGGATCAGTAATTAATATATCTCTTTGTTGTTTAACTGATTCTGTCAGTGGAGCACTCCCTACTAGCCAATTCAGTTCATTGCCAGTTCCTTCACAAATGGGTGTGTTTTAATTGTTTGCAAATAATACAATTGCAGTGAGCCTTAGTGTTACTATAGTTCACTGGTGCTGCTTGGGGATTTCAAATGAGGTTGATTTAAGGCATATTGCATCATGTGAGGATAGTAAACTTTTGTTAGTGCATGGGTCTGTTTTAATATTTTATCTCCAAATTGAATCCTTCCCCTCCCATTCCCACTATGTTTGTGTAAAGTGTTGACATGCTGATATGGAATGATGGCCTCATCAATAAGATAACCTCTTGAGATTATTTACTCACAAACAAATAAACACCTTATACGTTGCTTGGGAATATTTGTCATGTATTGATTGATGTACTTGTACTCTGATCACCTAATGTAACGCGTGTCTCCTTGGTTTCTATGCATGGGCTTCTGTTGCTACTACATGTACATGCACATATAAGTAGATGTATTTATATTTGGTGTTTTATTTCTTTTGTCATTAGGAGATATTCCTCCTATTCAGAGCTCTTCTCTCACATTTATTACACTCACATACCACAAATCAACTCTTTCCCTGTCCCTTGCCCCTGGTCTGGCTGCTCTAACAAGAGTAAGAGAATGAAGCCTTCCCTTATAAGACACATACAGGTATGGATCATGGAAAAGAGAGAGAGAGAGAGAGAGAAGGGAGGTTGGGAGAGAAGAAACAATAGAGGGGAGATTGAGCTTTGTAGATATAGAGAAAGGAGTGTGAAAGTTTTATTTGAGGCTTACTATCAATAGTTTGGCTGTATATACACATCATTAATTTTTTCTATAAAAGTGCTGTACTACATAATTATTGAGTTTTACTACACAGTGTGTGTGTGTGTGTGTGTGTGTGTGGTGTTGCACATTTTAGGCTTCGTACTCTCTCCCTCCCTCTTTCCCTTTCTATAGACTCATCACTGCTCGTCTGATTCTAAACCAGTTCCTCTCAATGTTGCTGACACACTCATCAAACTGAAGCTTGTGTCTCCTTTACAAGTGAGCGCATTACTATACACTAATACTAAAATGTGCATCTAATGTATAAACATGAATCAAGTACTAGCTGTTATTAGCTTATTTGAAACGTTGCCAATTATAATTAGTAAAATAGTGTGTATCTTAAAGTTTACATTATTGATTAGTCTCTTTTCTTTTATAGAATGAGCATGAGTCTTGTTTCACGCGCTGCTTAAGACTCACTGCTGCCCTCATACTAAGAAACCTTCTTGATAAAGTCCCTGAATCACGGAGGTGAGTATCAGCCTTTTCTCATGCCCCACTATCACATTGTAATCGTATTAATGCAATCATACTACCATACTACCATAGTTCACGTGCTTCTGCCTAATAATTTAATTATTTAATTTTGCTCATTATTAAATTGGAATGCAAATTATTTACACATATTGCCCGTTACTGGTTTGCATGTATCTCTAATTGATGCATCTGTTTACACAAAAGAGTGTAGTTTATCCATAAAGGAAATGAAAATTAGAATGTACATTGTACATTTGTGTATTATTCATAATAGCAGTGTGTATGTATGATGCTACTGATGTATTATTCATGTTATAGTTGTTGTTTTCTTTGTTGTAGATATGTTAAACCATACGAGAGGTTACTGTCTCAGGTCTCTTTCTCTGATAATGAAGCTAGTCATGTCACAGCCCACTGTCTCTTCTTGCTCTCTTCTCCCCTTCCTCCTCTCTCTACCCCTACCTCTCCAACTTTCAGTTAACTCTTGTATTTGTTAACCTTATCATCCCTCTCTCTCTCTCTTTGAGTTTCTTTCTTTTACTACAGATGTTTATTTATTCGAAAGTTAAAGGAAAAATTATAATTATGACCGCAATATTACTGGAAATAATAATAATAATGAAGATTTTGATAGTAATTATTCTGAAGATGAATGAAAAATGAATGAGGAATGATTGATAGTACATTGCATGTATTGAAAGAGAGTGTGTTTTATCATCATGTGTCCTTCATGTGATCAAGAGTACATACCATTGATAAGGTAGTCCACATTGTGATAGTGTTTCTTCTTTCTGTTTGAATGGAGTCTGTGTATAACTGCAGCAACAGTCAGTACTACTAGTAGGAAGAAAGCAGACCCCATCACTAGACCTATGATGAGACCACTACCACTGGAACTACCACAATCACTGCCAGCACAAGCAGGCAAGTGTTCCTCTTCATTCCCATCCACTGCATTATGTGGCTGCTCATTTGGACTACCAGTCTCTACAGTCCCATCAATAGTGCTGCTTCCTGTAGTAACTGATGGCGCTGGGCTTGGCTGCATTACCCCGTCTATACTGGTTTGAGTAGTACTGGGTGGATTAGTAAGCATAGCCCCAGGTGAAGGTATTACACTGCTTCTGTGTATAACGGCAGAGCTTGAAGTTGAAGATGATGATGGAGTAGGCCTAACACGAGTTATTGTTACAGAGGCTCTTGAAACTGATTTCGATTGAGTACGAGCCGGCAAGGAGTATAATGTACTGGTTGATTCCACTTTTGTTGTTGCCTTTTCAGGGATGACAGGCTGCTCTTCATCTAGAGAAAAAAAAAGAGAATTTATTTAAAAAAAGGAAAGATGAGGAAAGAATCTCAAGGACTAAGCTACATGTATAATAATGTGGAATTTTGACCTAATTTCATTTGACATGCATCGCTGGCTTGTCACTCTAATAATAATGAATCTACGCTACTTTATCACATGAGACCAGTCAATAGTATTATACATAACATCCTCGTGCCACAAAAGAAATAAGAGACTGATAATGAGGACACATAGACTCAACATAGATGCACGAGTGCTCATGCATGATCTTCCTTCCATTTTATAATAATATTTCATTTCACCATTATTATTGATTTTACTGTTTCTACGTGCATCTTTTAACTAGTAAATAAGTGAATGAGAGTTCTACAAGTTCTACTAATCATAGTAGCTACTGGTAATTTAATTTTAGAGGGTTACCACATCTTTGGCAAAAATGACACCTCACTATTGTAAATGCATAACAGCAAGAGTGGATAATAATAGTACATTATACACTAAGCCCCATTCCTCTTCCTTACTTTTTTCAAAGTACGTAGCAGTGAACTGACTGTGGTGTGCCATGATACAGTTGCTCTTCTCCTTACACTGAATGAGGTAGCAATTGTGTTTAGTGCTGCCATCGCTATTGTAAGTATCCTGGCTCCTAAACAAGGCCATGTCACAGCTATCATCATAGCAACAGCTCTCCAGGCAGTCTGGGTAACTAGAGGCGCTGCTTCCTGCCAAGAGTCTTGCCCCTAGCTCTCTTGATTTCTTTATGTCGACTATTCTACCATCATAGGATCTGTGATGTCTTCCACTAGCAGAACATATTGTGTCATCTTCATAGACGTGGCCGGCAATGGCCAAACTGACAGTCAGAAAGATAAGTATAATCCCTGCAAGAGACTTCATTCTAAAAGACAAAAGGAGAGAGAGATTCTGCTCTCTTGTCTCTTCCCTTGTATGTTCACGGAAATGATGTCAAGTTTGTTTGTTGCATGCATAGGCGTGTTCAAACCAGGGGGCGCGGTTGATATCTATGCGTGGGCGAGTGCACGCCTCCTAGCTACATGTGGTTAAAGTAAACGGAGAATACCATAATCAGTATATTATCCGTTTCCTTCAATTCAGCATGGTAAGTTGACATTAATTATTTTTTCATCACTTACTCTCCATCTTTTAAATATAGTTTAGAAACCAGTACGATAATGACGTTGCTACATGGAGCCCCCAGGGAAGACTCCACCAGATCGAGTACGCCATGGAAGCAGTCAAACAAGTAGGCGTGGTACCCCAATCATATTCTAATTAAAGAGCAAATGTGCAGAAAAAATAATTTTACGACTTACTTTTTTGGTAGGGTTCTGCTACAGTAGGTCTCAAGTCGAAAACTCACGTCATCTTAGTTGCCCTCAAACGCTCCACGTCTGACCTATCTTCCTATCAGAAAAAGATTTATCCTGTTGACGATCACGTGGGCGTGTCTATAGCCGGACTTACAGCCGATGGTCGCCTGTTGTGCAAGTTCATGAGGACGGAGTGTTTGAACTCGCGTTATGTTTTTAATTCCGCTCTGCCTGTTTCAAGGCTTGTCTCTTCTGTTGGTAACAGTATCCTTTTATCCCATCCCTCCCTCCCTCCCCCTCCTCATACACATACACATGCTTCTCTTGAAATAATCTATAATAATAATAATAATTATTATTATTATTGTTATTATGTCCGGTAGACTAGGATTTATAAGAACTTAATAGATTCAATAAACGTTGATGGGTTAATGGTTATATATATTTTCACTTAAAGAAAATGTTTGTGCAAACATCTTGAACAACTGGTATAGCTAAAAATTCACTTTGTCAACTGTTAAGTATTTTTTAAACTTATCCATGTATTGCACTTCTGTGATCAAAGTTTATGCTTTAAATAATAGCAAAATCTAATTTTTCAATTTTTTGGCCCAAATGACGCTTCATCCTCTTTCGGTACACATACATGTACATGTACAGTATTGTTATGTCTGAATCATGCTTCAATTGTGGTGTGGCATGCTAATCTAATTAAGCAAGATATTTGTTGACACACAAATTGTAATACAATATAACAAAGGAATTCCCTATGATAATGATGTATATCCACCCAAAGCCACAAATAGCCTCTGGCTTGGATGAAATTCTAGCTATTTTGTCATGTCAGACCAATTCTGTTAGCAATTAGTTCCTTATCCTGCTTCAGTACAGTCTGACAATGTGAGTTGACTGAATATTATGAATTAAACAAGCAATGCGAATGTGTTAGTATGATTATTATTTTATGATTCTTATTTTTCTTGGTAAAGTACAGCTATGCAGGTGCAGTCAGGATTTCTCACAAAATGTGAGCTAAGTAGCATCATGCTTCATGAGCTGACAGACAGTATGTGTCGTTTGGCCAACTTTAAAAATTCATAAAAAATCCAAATTTGATCAGAATCAGCTCAAATTTTCTATACAACTTAAGAACAAATATATATGTATCAGAAAAAATTATTAAAATGGAGAATTCTCTCTTAGTCATTTTTGACGAAATTTGGCCATTGACCCTGTACTATATAAGTACAAGGTGTATCATACATTAATGCCCACACAATCAGTTTAATATGTAATTGTAAGGCTATAGAAAATGATACATTTGTATTTCCTTGACTCTTGTGTCAACACTAGAGATGCAATATTGCACACAGTTTTATGGTAGACGTCCCTATGGTGTTGGCATGCTCATTGCTGGCTATGATGTAAGTATATGTATAGTTATGTACATGTATATGTGAATGTGATAAACCATCTATTTCTCTCATCAATCATTATCTCTTTCTTCTTTCTCCCTCCCTTCATTCTTTCCTATTCCTCTATTTTATTTTCTAGTTGCAAGGTCCCCATTTATATCAGACCTGTCCATCCTCTGATTATTATGACTGCAAGTGTATGGCCATTGGTGCCAGGTCACAGTCTGCCAGGACTTATCTTGAAAGAAAACTTGACAGCTTCCCAGATGGTGAGGGGAGAGAGAGAGAGAGATCAAAAAGAGAAAGAAAAAAGTAGTTCATTATGTGAGAGTGGCAGTTATGTTAGGGCAGTCTTGTATTGTGTGTCTATTTTAAAATTTGATTTAGCTTCTCTTGATGAGTTGATTGGACATGGGTTGCTTGCTTTGAGGGAATGTTTACCATCAGATTCAGAACTGACATCAAAGGTTAGTGTGACAGTGTGTTAGCCACATCATCATCATTATTACTATTATTATTATGACCTCTCTCCTTTATGTAGAATGTGAGCATTTGCGTTGTAAGTGCAAACAAGAAACTTGACATTATGGATGATGACAGAGTCCAGCCTTATGTATCCTGAAACTTATTAGAATTAATACAGCAATGATGATTCCATATCTTGTATTAGGGCTTTTCTCATTTATTATCCCTTCTTTCATTAGAATTGCATGTGTATTCGTGATTCCTTAATTAATAGTGAACGACTGCTCGTGTTTCGTCATATGCATTAAGGCTATACGCATGTGTGCTTTTAGCCATACATGTACATGTATGTCCGTGCTTGTGTTTAGTGACAACTGATAAATTGTTGTTGTAAAGTTGGCAAGAGTTGATTGTTTGTATATTGAGATTTCTCTTGTATACTAACTGTGCATTTCTTCACAAGAAGAATCAATTTCACATTATGTCTCTGAGCATCTTCCTTAACTTCCCCTCTTCCTTTCACAGTTGGATCAAATGGACAATACAAAAGGAGGAAGGCGACAAGACCAGGAGGTGCAGTGTGATGTGACATCTTGATTACATTTTAACCTTTGTATTGCATGTGTGTGTGTGTGTGTGTGTGTGTGTGTGTGTTATTTGGTGTCATTATATTGAGGGGTTTTATTGAGAAGAGGATGGGCACATGTATTATGTACATTGTACATGCGTAATTGATATTAGGAATATTTATTATTATTATTATTGTTATTATTAATCATTTCTAGGAAGAGCAAAGAGCGGCAGATGATATGCAGGTATGTAATGTTACTAATGTACATTATTATTATTATTATTTTGTTATTTATTTGTTTTAGACTGAACAAGAGGGACAGCCACTTGAGCCACCATCAGATCAAGTAAGAAGATAGGGGAGAGTGTAGAACTGGTATGATAATTAATATTGAACGCTGTCTACTTTTAGGGAAGAACTGATGAAGATTCAATGGAGCATTGAATCAGGAATCTTGAGGATTTTAGGGAACATTTATGTGTATGTGTGTGCATCTGTTTATTGGAAAAAAGAGAATCACAATTCACGAGAAGCCTAACTATAAAAGCAGTAAAGCACTTTGCACTAAACCGCTCACTCAGTTCTATTACGTACAATGTCGTCATTACAATGCGACCTGTTTTATTAACCCTTTCTTAGCTGGGTGTGGTCACTCAATATCGCTCGATTCTGTAGTAGTAACTTCATTCCCCCAGAGACGCTTCTTCTTCTTTCTCTCTCTAGACAGCGAGCTATCCTAGAATCCTCTGTATTTTTCTACCTGCAAGACAGCCGCTACAGGTGAGATACATACCACACTCCTTGTTGTTCCTACTCGACACCATACTGTAGTCTGGTCCATACTATAATACTGCTCTTTTTCGTTTGATATTGGAAGTGAAAAGCTTGTACTCTCTTCCTAATGTCTTGTTCTGTTGTAATACATCAGTTGTATGTGCATTATTTTACATTTTCAACCCTCTTTGTCTTCCCTTTTCTCGCTGTATCTCGATCTAGTAGTAATGATATTGATACTGTAGCCAGTTCGTTGTACAACTGTTAGATAGAGTATTGTACTATTCTTAGTTACTACATTTCCCTACTCAACAGTTTGCCTATTAATCCTCCGTCTCTGTTCACACCAGCTTGTATTCTTGTTTTGTTGCATTAGTCTCATTTTGTCTCTATTCTATTATTCATGTACAATTTGTCCCTTTGTTTGTATCTCTCTCTCTCCCTCTCTCTCTCTCTCTCCCTCTCTCTCTCTCTCTCTCTCCTCTCTCTCTCTCCCTCTCTCTCTCTCTCTCTCTCTCTCTCCCTCTCCCTCTCTCTCTCTCTATGTAATGTTTGATACTATGACTCATGTGTACGGTATAATAGTTCTTTATGGTGTAATCAAATTTTGAGTCAAAATATAGCCTGACTAGGGTAAACACTTTTCAACTGGTCCCTCTTCTCTTAGCCAGGGCTTCCATTATTATGACTTACATCTACTCATTTTGTGTATTTGTGTGTGTACATCTCCTCTAATGAGTGTCAGTGTCAGCATAGATATACTATGGTGTCGGTATCCATTATTACATGAACATTGTTACCATAATACCATTCCATTGTGCTCTCTGTGTGTGCCAGTAAGTGTATGCGTTTATTTATGTGCAGTAGGTCCGGCTAGTGAGACTTTACATGTACATGTACATGTGTGACTTTTTACTGGTTCATCTTGCAAGGATGTGCAGCGGCTAGCTGCCAACTTCCATAAAATACACATTCACATGTAAATGCACGCATGTACATGTACATGTACATACTTTGCAATGACAGCTATGTGCATGTTTTTGTGCTCGTGTGTATGTGTATACAATCTAAGTTGTTTTTTATCTTATAAATTTGAAATTGGCACCGTCCTTATTAGCTTATAGTGAACTAACAGAACAACCTTACTCTGCTGTCGGGGAGGGATAGATTTAGGCAAGATTTAATAATAGTTATTGCATTAAGAAATAAATTAATGCACATGTGTACGTGTACATGTTCATATACATGTAGATTTTACAATGTACATGTACATTAAATTAGGCTGGTTTTGCCGGCATAATGGTAATTGAGCTTGGATATATATTAATTGAGTAGGTGATAGGAATATTTCCACAATCATAAACTATAGTGTGGGTTCATCTGTTTGTCTGAATCACTTTGCTGTATGTACAACATAGTCTATCATAACATTTGTCAAAGATAAATCAGTTTTTATTTGATTTTTAATATCATGCAATGAGAATAAACATAAAATGCACATGTACTTAATACTATGCACATGCCTTTGTTTTATTGTAAGAATTGATTTTTATTTCATGTACATGTATACTGTATACTGTAGCCTGGAATGGATGCATAATTGTAATGTGCAGCATTTGGGTGTGCACTAATTAGAAAATATATGGTGTGAGTGAATGGTAATAATGATATTAACAAGAGTACTATTAGATAATCTTTATTGCAGTTGATACAGTGATATAGTTTATACAGTGATATAGTTTATGTTCTCATTATAATAAAAGGGCATATGCACTATTGACATGCACATACTGTGTTGTGTGGTTTCTAAGAATTTGTTGTGTGTGTTTAATGTTATTATCCATGTATATTATGTGTATTTCGGCTCATTATCTTGCTTTATGCATGACTGCTATAAAAATGTAAATAAATAACTTGTTCAATTACTAACCACTCCACACCTTTCCCTCCCTCAGTATATACAATGGCGAATAAAACTGATGACGAAGACAGAGTTCGTATCGTTCAGAAATATGACATTGTAAGATTCTTTGCTCTTTTTTTAACTTTATTAACCTCTTTCATCTTTTTAACCTCTTTCATCTTTTTATGCTAAAGGGTAGGGATGATGGTGCTGTTATAGAAGACTGGGAGGACCCTGATTTATCGGTTTATAGATCAACAGACAGATATGGCTTTATGCAGTAAGTTATACATGTACTGTACATGCATCATATACATGTACATGTACATGTACATAATAATGCAATCTATGCATGTACATGTATGCCTACTATCATGTTTACATGTGTTTCATAATAATTATTACCGATATGGTGAATGGTGTGGTTCCAAAGTATGCAAATTGCTATTCCTTTGCCTTGTTTGTTAATAAAACCAGCATAGTCAAAGTGTGTAGACAACATCCTTTGTGTCCTCTGCCAAGATTTCTGCCATAACATTGTACATATTTGTCCATCCCTCCCATCTGTCATTCTATGTACATTTAGTACATTTACAAAAATACTACAGCATTATTGTTTTACATGTAACTTATCTTATTTATCCTATATACTGTACATGTACATGCACATGTATACTACAGTACCTTGTTTAAGTTTATCTTATTTATTCCCTCCTTCTTCTTTGCTCTCTCCCTCTTTCTCTCCCTTTTCAGCACGAAGCCTATAGCTACAGGTCTACCAGACAAGGTATGTAGATTATAAAAACTATTGATTGATGAAGGATTGCATGGAATTTATTGTAACATGAACATATGTGTGACATGTGATGCTACAATAACCACGTACTGCACCCTCTTCTACTGTATGGTAATCTTCTCTGCTATTCTCTTCCCTCTCCTTTTTTCTCTTCTTTTTATGTACACACTGAAGGTCGTTCAAATTGAAAGAGAGAGAGCTTACAAGTGGGGCAAGATGTTAAAGAAGTGGCACAAGTATTGGGGAACTGACAAGCTCCTCAAACGTGTCAATAAAGGGATACCTGACTCAGTGAGAGGTGAAGTATGGAAACATGTCCTTGACATAGAGGGAGTCAAAGAAGCTGGCATTTATGAGGTAAAAACTACATAAAACTAATAAGTAAAGATATGATAATACATACTGTATGTGTGTTTGAGTTAAAAATTGACAAAGACATGTACACGCAATATTGATAATATGAGAACATGTGAATTTACATGTACAGTGTACGTCATGAGTGATGTGTCTGTGTGTGTGCAATGTTTATGGTGAGTAAGTATGTACATGTAAGGCATGGAGTGTCATCTGTTACACATTTTAAGAATTTTAGTAATGTGTTTGCAGTAGGGGAGGAAGGGAGGGAGAGGGAAAGAGAATTGAAAGTACTCGAGAGTGCTTAAGATTCTTTCCTTCTTGTTAATTACATGTACATGTACATGTATTATGTGATATACATGTATATTTATTGTCCTTTCTATAATAATTGTGTGTGTATGTTAAAAAGGACAAAGAGAGGAGGGAGAAGAAGGAAGAAGCCAGGTGCTTGTCTTTTCACTTTGTGTACAGTACAGTTACAATGTGTGTGTGTGTGTCAATATCCTTGTTGCCTTAATTGTATTGTGGGTATTATACTGTGTACACATGAACATAATAAACAACTAGTTGGATAGTAAAATGTGTACAGTACATGTAAAGTTAATTAGTTCAAAGATCATTATTCATGTACGTGTAGATGTACAAGATTATGTCAAAAATGACTAGGAGAGAATTCTACATTTTTATTACATTTTCTGATACACATACATGTACATGTTCTTATGTTGTATAGAAAGTTTGAGGTGATTTCAATCAAAGTTGGATTTTTTATGAATTTTTAAAGTTGCTCCAAAATCAGGCCAAAGTCCCTGTACTAGGAGGGTCTTTGACCAAATTTTGTCAATTATAATACATGTACATGTACATGTACATGTACATGTATAATAATAATGTTCTTTATGTACATTTTGTAGTCTATGAAGCAGTTGGGTAGGAGGGAGTCCCCTGATATCAAGCAGATTGATGTTGATGTGTTAAGGACCTTTAGGAACCACGTGATGTATAGAGACAGGTATGGGATTAAGCAGCAGGCTCTCTTTCACGTACTCGTCGCATATTCTATGTATAATCCTGTAAGTTATACATTGTATGTGTGTGGGGGGGGGAATAATGTTACTCTATTCTTTATACATTGTACATGTAATTCACTCTCTTTCTCCCCCTTCTCTCTCTCATCCTCTCTCTCCCTCTCTCTCTCCTTTTCCTCAGGTGTTGGGTTACACTCAAGGCATGAGCAGTATTGCAGCAATGTTGCTAATGTATTTAAATGAAGAGGTATAATGTGCGAAATTAAAATAAATTAATCTGATGAAATTCCCTCTCTCTCTCTCACTCCCTCCTTCTTTCACTCTTTAAGGATGCTTTCTGGGCCATGGTAATACTGATAGGTAGCCCTCGGTTTGCTATGCATGGGATGCTCATCCCAGGCCTCCCTAAGCTCCTTGCCTATTGTGATCTTCATGGGAACATAAGGAGACGCTTCCTTCCTAAACTTGACCGACACTTTGTAAGTACTAACGTGTGACTAGACAAGGCATACCAAATAAGGAGTGTATTATGCATGTAGCACTTATTATGGGATGCACATGTACATGTAGCAATATTTGACTCTCTCTCTTTTTTTCTCTCTCAGATGACTCATCATATTGATCCTTCTGAATATACAACCCCTTGGTTTGTAAAATGTTACCTAGATGCTGTAAGTGTTGCGATTATACGTACATGTTCGTATGCATGTCCAAGTACATGTACAAGTATTGTTATTTTCATGTTATGATGTACGTCTTATTTTTCGATAGGTTCCATTTCAGTTGACGTTGAGAATATGGGATGCATTCTTATTTAACGGAGAATCGATATTAGTATCAGCCTCACTCGTACTACTGAGAATACACAGGAGTGAGTTCACATGACAAATCTAATAAATTACATGTATAAGCTGCACATGTACATTGTACATGTATGTGTAGTTGTGCAAATTTGAAAGTGTTACATGTACATGTACATGTACATGTATATGAAAATGAAAAAATAAAAGAATAATGATCGAAATTGCCTCAATCTTTTCTACATGTACTACATAGCATAGTAGTCCTTAACTTCTTATAAACTGCTTTCCTCTCCTCTTGTAGAAACACTGTTGAGAATGAGAGAGGACGAGATCAGAATATTCCTACAAGAGCTTGACAGGAGACCTGCCGATGAGGACACTGTCATAACCGAGTTAGACGCAGTCCACTCGGAACTAGTGAAGGCCAACCTTGCCATGCCACCAGCAACTGTCAGATTACAAGATCTTTCAAGCCTCAATCACGAGGCAAAGCAACGGGCTGCTGCTTCAGTGAGGCCACACCCACAGACACACCCACCCACATCCCATTCATCCCCCCAGCGACCTAACGGATACACTACCTATAATGGACATGTGCCAGAGTACCGTCATAGATAGGCGTGGTCATATTTAACCCTTTATAAACCAGGTTATACACGGTTGATTCAGTATTATATTCTGTCAGTGATCAAGTTGTTGTGTTAATAAAGGTTTCAGTTGTATGGAAACAACTATATTGCTGCATGTTTATTATTATTCTCATTATTATTATTATTATTATATTATATTATCATTGTATTGTTGTTATTATTATTATTATTATTCCATGTTTTTGTTTTCGTGTATTTTTAACATTATGTCTTGAAATTATTTAATTTATAATTATTTGTTTTCTTTGAGTCTTCAAAAGCTGGAAAGGTGGAGCAACTTGAGCTACACATGTAGTTTGAATTTACTCAAAGATTTGTTTGTGGCAATACGTCACTAATGGGAATGAGATGCACTTATACAATGTAGTTATATTGTGTTTTTAAAAGAGCATGACAGCTTTAAGCATCATAATACCAGTAGATATAGTTTACTTTAGAATTATGAGATAAATTTTGCAAAAGTAGCCTATTTTTGCTTAGATTTATGCTCCAGTCTTGTACAAGTATTATTTTATGACGATTTTTTATCAAAAAAAAATTGACACAAAAACAGTACACATGATTGCCATTACATCACTACTGCAGTCGTAACCATTGCACACACTACTTGCTGTACATGTGTTCACTTCACTTGACATAAATCTCATACAATCCAACCGTAACATCTTCATTATCAGTTCCCTCGTCGGCACACACCCTCAACTCAATATAGTCAGTAGTGGTAGTGTTGCCATAGTCTCTGTGAAACCATGGGGCACCAGCTGCAGGGGCACTGCAACAAGCCTCTTCATATACCCCACAACTTTGACCATCCCAGAGTGGGTCACCTGTAAAAAGGATCGGGCGATCAGCATCATTCGTAGGATTCCCTGATTCACAGTAATAATGATAGCCAACAGGTTGGAGCTTTTCGTTGCAATTGCAGCTAGCTTGAGAATCGGTCCATCCAGCTATCAGTGTCCAGACATGTTGACGAGGAGACCCACGAGTGATACTCACACCATCAACATAATAGTAATCCAAGTTATTACTATTGACTCTGGCATCAGTGGATCGGTACTGGTAGCCTGTTACTCTACCACATATCTGAGAATAACTGATACCGTTAGATGGGAACTGAACTGATACACAGCCACCAATGCTTGTTACTGGTCTACCACAAGCTCTAACTCCGCCTGACTGGTACAGTCTAAACCCAGAAGGACAGTTCACTGTAGAGTCACTCATATTCAGATATGCTAGTCTTGTCCATCCTCCCCTTGAGCCACACAACTCTCTAAGCTCTTCCATATCACAATACATATTCTGCTTTGTTCCTTCTTTGTCTATTATTTTATAAAACCCTGATGAACTCTCTGGCCAGTAATTATGAATATCTTCACATGATAAGTTAGCCGACTGACAAGAAGAAGTAACTAGACAGAATATAATAGTACAATCATTTATGTTGAACAGTTGATTTAATAATAATTAGCATGGTTACCTGCAGATTTGATGAAACTCAGAATAATAAAAAAGAGAGTTGCTTTAAACATTTTGAAATCAAAGTAGCCACCTCCGTGTAGAAAAATTCAAGAAATGCATGCCAACATCATGCTTGGGTGGCTCATGAAAATTGATATCCAATCAATGCATTGCTCTATTATATCACAATCAATCAATAAGTTTTACATAATGCACAAACACACGTCAAATGAGAAATTAAAAAGAACAATAACAATAATAATTATAATAATAATTATAATGCTAATATTGATAATAATTGATAGGGAAAGATGGCGTGCATGAATATGTCCACTGGTTGAGTGTTTCATTGAGTTCCTCCTTTAGCTTTTGCTAATTCTTCAAGGAGCTCTTGCTTCTCTCTTTCGAATTTCTTGCGTTCTTCCTCGAATTTCAATCTTTCCCTTTCCCACTTGAATCTAAAGGAAAGAGAACAGTATAAACTAGCTAAAATACCGTATAGCGGGTTTATTTCGAGGATAATAATTTTCATGAATCGCCTGTATCCGGAGGTTCATGGAATTAATTTTCACGAATTGCCATCTTGTACCGTATTAAACTGATTTTCAAGGGATTTAATTTTGCGAATCTTCAAAAAAAAAAACTGCGAAATTTGTTATCCTCAAATTAAACCTGCTATATGGTATATTTCAAAATTTTTATTTCCTGTTTTTGTTTACACCCCAACTTGTGTAAATTGAGGTGCAATAACATAAATTACAAGGGGAAATACTATAATTGATGTTATATAAATAAAGCAGCTCCAAATTAAAGAGCTGAATTAGCATACGCATGCACCATTTTAATATCTTAATATTACTTTTCTTCGGAGGCTAATTGCTTCTCCGCTTCCACTTCTCTCAGTGTTTCAGCTAATACCACTTTATCCTCTGAACTCAAAATGGCTTCCTTCTTTGTTTGAAAGAGGTCCTTAGCTTGTCTAGTTGCTTTAGTTGCTTCTTCTTCTTCTCCTAAGGTGCTTAGCTCCTGCGCTCTCCGATAAAACATTTCTATCCCTACATGATAATAAAAGAATTTTAATTGTAGTATAGTAATTTTTACGTAGACATTATTTTGTGTCATTACAACTCTCTACTAATGAGACTATACAAAGGACACATTCCACAAGCTATACAAATAATGCACTTTCATCCATAAATGCAATGAGTAAAAGCCATACACAGAGATAAGACACTTCTAAGAATACAGAATGAAATAATGCTTTCCACTCACCAGTATCAGTTGAACCGACAGTGGCTGCATGGACTCTCTTCCCTTTACTAGCACTTGGAGGAGTGTTAGATATACTACTAACTTGTACTGTAGGATTGGCAGGCTCAGAATCTTTCAGTTTATAGATAGAGTGAGGGAGAGAGAGAGAGAGAGAGAGAGAGAGAGAGAGAGAATATTATAATTATATAATTTCAATTTGTTAATTTTATTATATTTACGTATATGGATCGTGTTTTTGTTTGTGATGCGTAGGATAAATGGGCGAAAGTACATAATAAAAAAGAGGATATTGAGACCTCAAGCTAGACAGAAAGATTGCCCACACAAGACTATGTACACAAGTATATCATTATAAACAACATTAATAAACTTTATCTAAAAATCAACTAACAACAATAACATAAAATTGTACACGGACAACAACACCAACATTACGTATTACACATGTACATGTACTGTACGTGTATGCTTTGTGTATTTAAGAAACATAGACACAGTTTACACAACCAAAAGTTACATAAATAGAAAGGACTTGCACTTTTGCTATACTTTTGTACTAGAGTAGTAATTAATGATGTAAATCAAATGCGTAGGCGGGTACAAGAACAGAATTTTATATATATATCTCTTAGTGCAAATAGCTTACCTGTATCGTTATTCATTCCATTTTCCTTTTCCTTGTTATTTTCTGGTCCTTTTACTTCTACTATTTCTTTTTCTGCCTCTTCCTCCTCTTTCTGTCTGCCTTCCTCCTTATCTTCTCTTTTGATCTCTACCTCCACCTCTCTCTGAATCTCTTCTCTCTGAGTCCCTCCCTCCTCTTCTTCTCTTTTCCCTTTCTCTCCTTCTCTCAGTACATCACTCCCTGATGATGAGTGAAGGACTCCTTCAATATCATCATACAGTTCCTCGCCATATTCCTCAGCTTCAATATCACCAGTAGCAGTAACACCATTAGTAGCAGTAACACCATTAGTAGCACTGGCCGAGTGGTGAGTATTAGGATCAATCGTAGTACGTGGTAGAGGCTTAGGGGGTCTGGAAGGTGAGGGCAATGGAGAAGGGACTGATATTCTAAGAGGAGCTGCATTACTAATACTACTATTGCCATAGTAGTCTTCACTATCGGGAAGCTCATCATCAGTATTTTTATTGCTAGTGTCAGTTTGTTTAGGAGGCAGGCTTGGAGCATTGTCATACATTTCTTCACCAGCTCTGGGAGGAAGAGGAGGAGGAGGAGAGGCTGACTGTGCTATGTTACTGGGAGGAAGTGGGACCCGCTCATCATCATCATCATCGCTTGACTCTGCCTCCTTTAGACCAGTCTCTCTATCCACATCCTCATACATGACTCCAGTGTCCTTGTTCCCAATGTTCATCTCATCCACAGAATCATACAGCTGCTCATTGCACTGCTGGGAAGTGGCCGGGGGGATGCTAATTTTTGCTTTTGACGGAGTGGGGGGACCTTTATCCAGAGGTACGTCAGCTACCGGTTCATATAATTCTTGCGTTTCTGTCACTTCTTCTTTCTTGGTTGATTCTGGAGCCCCGCCCTCATCTTCCCCAGCATTAATGCGACCAACCAAATCGTAGAGAGACTCGTTGAGGCACACGCTATCTTTCAGGTTTCGATTCTCACCGACGGAATTAAGAGAGATGGTTCGGTTACCAATATTACGAGGAGGAAGGAGAGAGCTAGTGGAAGTAGTATTTGCTTTGCCACTATCTTCTTGAATGTTTGCTTGAGTTACAAGATCATAGAGTGGCTCAGCCGAAGGCGGAGGACTAGTTGGTGATGTTATGCTAGTATCAACACAAGAATTGCTAAACTCGTTTGGGTCCAACTGTCCATCAGCTCCGGTGTCAGAATCTACAGCACTTCCTTCATCGCTGTCGGTTACCATCGCAGAATTGAAGCGCTTGGTTGGAAGCCTCCTATCTTTCTTTCTGTATTGTTTTGGGGTTCGGTTTGTTGGTTCTACCACTGAGGGCATCTCGAGGCTAGAGGCTTTGCCACCCATTTTATTATACCTACCAGGGAGGGACTGGGGAGCTAAAGGAGAAAGAGAGAGAGAGAGAGAGAAGGGAAGGGATAGCAAGAGTTAGCTCATGCATTAATGGATGCATTGATGCATGCAGTGTGTACATAAAATATGAAAATAATGTATTGTAACAAAAATTATTATTAATAATACGTCCATTGCAATAACTTTATAAAAGTAACTATAAATATGTATAAAAAACACACACCAGTACACAAAACCCACCCTCTCCAATGAATGCACGCTTACTACTTTTCTCGATACTCTTTCTTTGTTCCTCTATCACTCTTATCCACTCCTCTGTCTCGCTCAGGCTATCAGTGTACATATAATAGACTCTGCCACTGGTTGTTATGACCATTGTGTTCTCCAGTGAGCAGGTCTTGGGCCAGCCAGTATAACTCCCGTCTTGTCCTCTCTCAATACTGAAGGAGGGGTCAGTGATAGATATGGAGCCTAGTGGTGCTTTAGAGGGGTCCTTAAAGTATTGTAGAGTATAGTCGGACTTTAGTATAAGCCAACGCTTGTGCCAGGTCTTGACTCTCCCTCCTACCTTGTGAATGACCCCAGAATGGATCTCTTTTATCTTTAAAGCAGTGAAACTGCTCGCCATGTTGGTTGTGATAGTCTCTCCAGACAAATTATGGCCTCGGTTATGGGGAGACTTCTCCTCCTTTGCTGTTTTTGCAATGGAAGGTTGTGGGTGTGGCTAGATTTTGCAAAGGGGGAGTGGTAGAAAAATGTCTTCCATGTAAGAGCTTGTTCTTTCTCTCTCTATTTTTTAATTCCTGGTCCCCTTTTATAATTATAATTATTAGTATAATAATTATTGCTATAATAATGATAATTATTTGTTTTATTATATTTGTTTGTTGTTTATTTATTTTTTTTAGAAAATGCTAAAAATTATTGTCCTCTTAATTATTGACCTGATAATTGCCATCCTCCTCGTCTGCTTTGCCCCTTTACCAGCAGACGAAGGAGAAGGAAAGACAGCCTACAGAGGTGTAGTCGGTGATGGGGGAGTGGTCGATTGTGATGCTTTACTTCCATCAGCTGCTTCTTGTTCAGTCTCCTTCTCATCAAAAACTCGCTATTCTTTTACTCCATTCATCAATGAGGATCGTATGTCATTGAATGGTTGTACAGCTAGTAAGGTGGGTGGTGTTTTTGGTTGTGGGGAGTATGATATTTGGTTTGTAATATTTACTGTTTGTGTGGCTTTTATCTGACCAACTTTCTCATTCTTTAAAATTAACCCTTCCTCTCTCATAGTTGTACATTATTTTTCGTCATGGGACCAGATATCCCGGAAAGAACCACATTAGACGCTTTGACAGTATTTCTGAAAAACTTTCCAACTTGAGTCGATCTTCGGGCGTAGTTAATAAATTAAGAGGCTGGATAAACCCATTTCTAATTGAAGAGCACTCTCACCTCTCCTCCATTGGAAGGAAGGAGCTCTACTGTCTTGCAAAAAGATTCAAACAAAGGTATATGATTAAAAATGATTTTTAGGATTTAGTTTTATAATTATTTCTTTTTATTAAACGAGGATGTTTCTCCTTTAATTTTAGATGTAATTTTTAATCAATTTTTTTACTGAGAGTACATACATGTATGTATGACATAATTATGTATACATGTAATTGCCATAGAAATTGATAATCATGTACAGTAAACGCTCTATTATGTGTCTCAGAGGTGCACGCTCCTCTTACCATCATCCCTGTCGCTCCTTCCGTTCTCATGAGCAAGCTCTCTCAGATGGGAGGGTTTATTAAACTACATGTACATACATTGTACATTCTACATGTATATACTATATCTTCTGTATAATATTTAAACTTTTATCTCAGACACACATAAGTACATGTATATTCTGTATTTTATTATATTATGATATATTATGTTATGATATATTATGATATTACAGTAAACACATGTACATGTATTATTAGTAAATAGTAGTACATGTACATGTATATTGTGTATGTGGTTATTGTGGTGGCTGTAGGCATTATGTACATGTACATGTAATTTGATATTTTAATTTTGGTTTGAGGTTTCTGACCTTTAGGATGTAAATTTAAAGCACAGAGACCTTTTCCAATGCTTTAATGAGGTTAATGGTAATAACATTAAGTACATGTACATGTAAATTCACATGTACATGTACATGTAGATGTACATGTACATGTAGATGTATATGTACATGTACTTGCATGTAATTTCCTGCCAGTACTTTAGGCTCCTGAGTGAGGTTGTCTTTAAAGTTTATCTAGATCCAAAGGTCACTGGTTTCCTTTTAAAACTCCATTCACTCACTCACTGACTGTCTGTATGTGTAATTTCAGTGTATGTAATTTGTTATTACTTGTATTTCACATGTGAATATACATGTGGTCCATGTTCAGTCGTAATACATGCATCCTGTTTAAATGATGCAGAACGACACTTTTATATGTATATGTATATTTTAAAAGAGAACATCATGTATTTTAATAATTATTAATTTAATTATTAATTATTGTCCTTCAAGCTACGGTACATGTATTATGAGTAGGGATTTCCCCCTTGGTTCACATTGCTATGGAAACTGTTGCTCTATGTGCCAACTAGTTGTGACTATCTGGTCTTTGACTAATGTTATGATATAATGTGTTTTATTATTTCATTTTGATCTCATGATGTACCTCTAGCCAATGTGTCTCTTTGCTGCTTGCAGACTTTTAGTCTTGCCAATATTTAAATGACCTTTGAATGTGTGCATGATAGAGTTTACTTATGTGTCTTATTATGCCTTCTTATCAATGTCTGTCACCACAGTATGATAGTTATACTCATGTATGTGGTATATGCATTGAAGAAACTTCTGATAGTCGATTTCAAGTTTGAAATGGATCATGTCAATCTTACAAACTTTTATGCCATTTTCTGATACATATTGATGTACTTATGCTATGTGGAAAGTTCGAGCGGATTCCGACTTAAACTTTTTGAGTTATGACCATTTTAAAGAATGGGCCAATTTCTGAAAAAATCTCTGTACTATAGCCCATGGTTTTTTCTAAAAAATAGCTCCGAAATCACCCCCCAATTTTTATTACATTTTCTGATACATATTGATGTACTTATGCTGTGTAGAAAGTTTGAGTGGATTCCGACTTAAATTTTTAAAGTTATGATCATTTTTAAAAATGGACCAATTTCTGAAAAAATCCCTGTACTATAGCCCATGGTTTTTTCTGAAAAATGGCTTCGAAATCACCCCAAATTTTTATTACATTTTTTGATACATATTGATGTACTTATGCTATGTAGAAAGTTTGAGCGGATTCCGACTTAAACTTTTTGAGTTATGACCATTAAAAAAAATGGACCAATTTCTGAAAAAATCCCTGTACTATAGCCCATGGTTTTTTCTGAAAAATGGCTTCGAAATCACCCCAAATTTTTATTACATTTTTTGATACATATTGATGTACTTATGCTATGTAGAAAGTTTGAGTGGATTCTGACTTAGATTTTTAAAGTTATGATCATTTTTTAAAATGGGCCAATTTCTGAAAAAATCCCTGTACTATAGCCCATGGTTTTTTCTAAAAAATGGCTCTGAAATCACCCCCAATTTTTATTACATTTTCTGATACATATTAATATACTTATGCTATGTAGAAAGTTTAAGCGAATTCCGACTTAAACTTTTTGAGTTATGACTATTTTAATTAAAAATGGGCCAATTTCTGAGACCTGTACTATTATAGCCCATGGTTTTTCCAAAAAATGACTCCCAAAATCACCCCAACTCTTATCATAGTTTCTAAATTCCAAAATAAAAAGTGCATGTAGCATTGTGTCATTTGTGTATGACCCTGTCTCTTATCTACTACATGTACATGTACATGCAAGTCTAGTCTAAAGACATGTTGTTGTGAGTGTGTCTACCTGTCTATATCTCCAATTATGCTAGCCACAAGACCTACCATATAGCTAGAAATATTAGAGAGGAATTAATATTGGTGGATTAATAGTGTGCTAAGCAACCACCAATATAAAATCTGAACATGCTCATTGAGACATGGCTATACTAATCTTCCATATAAAAACAAATCGCCAAATACATGTATATATATATATGTACATGTGTAACTCAATCAATATCTCCAACATGTACATGCATGTACATGTACATGTACTGTAGTACTTATATATTCAATGTGTACATGTATACATTGTTTCCATTATTGTTTAGATTATTTTTTTCGGGAAACTTACATTGTTTGTTTATCTATTAATTAACGCAACCACGGACGTTAAATACATGTAGGATCTGCTTTCTGTTTGGCATTATTTAGAAAAAGTATTTTTTGAGCTTTAATTTTAGAGAGAAATGATACTTGATGATTTCAACATGTTCATGTACTATATATACGTGCTAATATGATCTAATCTAGTTGTACTTGATTGGAATTTGTTATTTACTAGTTTTTGTAGGATTTGATAAGAAATAGACACATCATCCTTATTGTCAAAATAATTATTTATTTGTTTTGAATTACACGCGTGCACCCAACTGGCTATCACTTAATAATAATAATAATAATAATAATAATAATAATAATAATAATAATAATAATAATAATAATAACCTTTCTTCCTTCTACTGTTGATGTGTGGCTTAATGCTACCAAGAGTACATGTACTGTACTCTTGATGCTACTTATGATTGTTAATCATATTTAAAATTAATTCAATAATAGTTATTTGTACTTTATTTGATAGGTATTCTGGTCTCTTTGATGAGGTCTATTCTCCTGATAGTTTTAGTTTTGCAAGCACACACAAGAAGAGATGTGTTAAAAGGTTAATTTGCCTGTCTTTTTACTGTTGATTTAAATGTACTTCTATGTACATGACTTTTATAATGATATTACATGTGTCATTATTTATTGTATAGTGCTCTCTCTTTTGCTGAAGGATTGTTTGATGGACTTGATTTATCAAATGGAGGAGAAGTAAGAGGAGGGAGAGAGAGAGGGGGGAGGGAGAGAGGGAGAGAGAGAGAGGAGGAGAGAGAGAAAGAGAGAGAGGGAAGGGGAGAGAGAGGAAGAGAGAGAGAGAGGGGGAGAGAGAGAGAGAGGGAGGAGAGAGAGGGAGAGAGAGGGAGAGAGAGGGAGAGAGAGGGGGAGGGAGGGAGAGGAGGGATGAAAAGAGGATTAATTGTCATTTGATCCTATACAGTTAATGAATACTGCCCTTACTATCTATGCACAGTCCATAGGTCTACAAATTGATGACAGATCATTACGATTCTTTGATAACTGCAAAGAGTATACAAACAAATCAAAGAGAAATGAAGTAAGACAATCCAATCCAATCATCAAATCGCTAGCTTCCTTGATATGACATCATATGAGATCACGTTGCATCATCAAGGGATTATACTAAACTAACAACTGATAATGATGATAATGACGACTGCTCTTCATTTGATGTAGTATTATATTAGTAACATGATACCACTGTGTGTGTGTACCTACCTCTACAAGGGCCACTTGCATTTATTAGCTATAATCTACACCTCTACATTTGTATACATGTACATGTATTATACTTATCAAATGTATCATTTCCTTATGTCTGATAACAGGGATGGATGTGCATGCCTCCCTTTGATTTCCTATCTGTCTTTCATGTGTTTTTCCTCTGTATTTCTATGTGCCCTATATAGAGATGCACATTGTATTTGTTTACTTGTCTGATGTTGTAAGGATGTGAATACCTCTTTGATAAGGACAACATCCTATTCTGTATAATGGAACTGAATTATTCTTATTTTATGTTAAAGCATCAGAGCAGCATACACAAACCTGCCTTAATCTCATAGTCTCAATGGTTGTTTTCTGCGAATTGTATTTATCTTAATTATTTCATGATTATGTCTAGCTTAATACTAAATTAGAAGTTTTTCTAAGAAAGGTTGCATACGTAGTGTGACCTCTAGGCTTTGCTATGGCTATCCGACTATAACCTGGAAGGTTTCATCTTTTATTAATGTCATTATTGTCAGTAGATAATTAGGTTATCAGACATGATCAGAAGATGAGCATTAATTATCATTTTTATTTATAGTCACTGGAAGCTGTTCTCAATGAGTTCTTGTTTAGTGATGCAATTTCCAAAGCTTTAAGAGAAATTCAGCAGCAAATTGATGAAAGTAAGTACATGTACATGTATATCAGATCATTATATTGATTTATTAAATGTGTGGGTGGAGTGGATAGGAAAAGGTTTTATTAATGAGTGTTGCTATGTATTTAGTTTACTTTATAGCTTAATTTCATCCTTTTCTTTAGGTAAAAGGTTTTGGATTATCAATGAGCACGAGCTACTAGACATGTATCAGATATGTGCGATGGAGACTGCTAACTTTGGGCATAGCAAGTGAGTATTGGTTACTATCATGCCTTCATTTTTATCACTAAAGGATATAATCACCATTATCACCATTGAGTTTTAGGTCTTCTACTATTAAGTGGGCAATTAGGCATGTTTGTGATGATGGAGCGAGTGTGATTTTG
This sequence comes from Amphimedon queenslandica, assembly GCF_000090795.2. Lineage (NCBI taxonomy): Eukaryota > Metazoa > Porifera > Demospongiae > Haplosclerida > Niphatidae > Amphimedon > Amphimedon queenslandica. Next base: position 161,471 of record NW_003546403.1, on the reverse strand, counting down.
TACACATGTTTGTGTGTGTGTGTGTGTGTATGTGCGCATGATGCATCACGTAATTGGCTATTAGTCATTGTATTGTAATCTTTGTTCTCTTTGTGTTTGTTTTTGTGTACTTGTTTTGTTGGTACTCTCCCTGACTCTCTGTTTGCCCTCTTTAGACTTCCTTCTCTAATCATTATTTTATTTTTATATGCTAACTATATGATCTCTCACTTTCTCTCCCTCCCTCTCCCTCCCTCCCTCTCCCTCCCTCCCTCCAGTTGGTGCTCATTATTTTCCTACTCCTCCCTTCAAGCGTTAGAGTATTACTATGACATGAAGTCATACTGGACCAAAGGTATACAGCTAGTAACTCCAGTCTACCATATAATAATAATAAGGACATAGACTAAGTTTGTTTACATTGTACAGACAAAAAGATATAGAGTCGATAATTAGTAAACCTTTCATGTGTTGTTAACATCCTATAATTTATAATTGTCTGTACTTTGAGTGTCTACTCACTCAAGGAAGCTGCCCAGATGGCATTCAGTTTTGAGACTGATCCATTGGCGTTGGTAGTGATTTAATTCCTAGTGTTAATTTATAAAGTACTACTAATGTACAGTACATCTTGTACTATAGTAATGGTATATACAACATTTTGTCTCTTGTTAGCAGTTAAAAGGAGGTTTGCGTAAACTTGGTGGTATTATGTATGAAATTGAATTTAGATTTATGTCTCATGTATGTCTGTGTTTTGTACACATACATGTACATGTACATGTGTATTAATTATTATGTTGAAGGCCCATTCATTCATACATTTGTATCGTGGTAGCTACTAGTATGTTGAAACCTATGCCATGAACTATAGTCTTAATGCCAAATAGAGTAATTATGAATTGTGGTACTTGATTACTTCATAGTGTTCATAGTATGCTATCATGTCATTTCACAATGTTCTAATTGCGGGTTTCACTTTTACTGCCTCAGGCATATTCCTCTTTGTTTTCAAACAATGAACTCTGATCCTTTTATGTTTTGTGTGCGTGCGTGGATGTATTTACTATCTATTGCTATCCATCCATCATGTTCTCCCTCAGTTTAGTCTATATAAATACAACATACCTAAGTAATGTGATATTTCATTCCACATTACATGCATATACTTAAATGAGCTTCTCTTAGTATTGTTGTATTGTTTTTAACGCGTAGAGAGTGTAATGAGATATGTAGGCGGATTGCAGTTTATATTTCACTTCCAATGAAATGATCAAATCTTTTAATACCTTACCTGTATATACTCATTATTATAGCATGAGTGTGATATATATATATGGATGACACTGTGTATATTTGGTGAGTCAACACCAGCTGTACCTTTACATAGTAAAGGAAGAGATTTGAAGGATAACAGTAGTGGCATCCTGTGTCTGTAGACTGCCCCTACTCCATTTGACACATGATATCACTTGAGCCTTTCTATACAGTAAGGATTCTACTAGTACAATGTATGTCTCGTGTTTTGGCTATCATACTGTTATGACTGTTGTAATTGGTATAAGACTTTAAGTATATATTCCCCCAGGCCTGTATTTGTTGAGTTTTCTTATGCGTTTTTGGTTTTTCGATCAGCTTTAGTGCCATAGAAGGAAGAGTGTCGATTTTGTTTCAGTTACTTTAATAAATTAATTAGTTATCGAATGTTTATGAATGCAAAAGTCATCAGGCCAGTATCATTCATAGTAAAATGTTTTATTTGAAGTTTGTGGGTACATTCGACTTTGAAACAGAATGGGCTCTCTGATAAGAATTATAGTCATGTTTACTTTTTATTTATCATCATACAATCGATAGATTAATGTCATTTTCACTATTTCTTTCCTTTTTCTGTATTAGGCCATGGTCATACAATAAACTGGTCTATTTCGTGTCACTTGATAAACGATATCATTAATTCGCTCTCTCCCTCTAACCCAGCAAAAGTGACATTAAGGTAAGAGAAGGAGTGAGAGAGAAAGCAACTTATATATAAAATAGGTTTGCTCATGCAGAAACACTTGTTCCCCTTCTCTCTGCCCTCTCCCTTTATAAAGATGACCTTCATCTGTTACCAAGCAATTACCATGGTGAGAAAGTGACACTTTAGTAGCATAGCTTTGTATCTTCATGTGAGGATTAGTGGCAGGAAAGAGAAGGAGAGAAAGCAAGGAAGGAAGATGGAGTTTAGTTCCATTATCACTCTTTTCATTACTATCAGTCCTAATTTGGTGTTAACAGAAAAAATTAAAATTAAAATTAGCTCCTCGCAGTATAGCCTTAAGCAAACTGTACAATAAATGTACTAACTGCCCTCTATCTTGTAGTAGGCATAGTAGTAGTAAACTGTCCCTTTGATGGGGCCTTTGTCAATGTTATTCTTCCCACAGTCTCATGGTAAGCGTAAGGAGCATTATGACTCTGTTGTGCGTGTATAGTAAAATGTTGAGGCTTTCATTTGCAGGCTGATGGTGGGTAGTGTGTATACTTATTCCCAGGAAGTTAGCTTTGATTGTGTTATTAGGATTTCTTTGATGGGCATTTGACTGTATGGAGGTGGTAATACAGTCGATTGTATGGTAATACAGTCCATTGTATGGAGAGACAATGAGCTACTGTCAACTGAGGTGTGACATAATGGTGGCCAGTTGTTTGAATTGTTTGAATGGAGACTGAAGTCTATCAGTGAATAGCTTTTGAATAGGAGGGACTTGTTGTGTTATTGAGAAAGGAAGGGGAAGGGAGAAAGGAAGAGAGGGAGGGAATGATGGAGGATGATATAGTAGAGGGAGAACAGCAGAAAGGAAAGAGAGATGTTGTGACATGTTAAGGAAATATTTCATTACACCATTAGAAATAAAAATTAAATATTAGCAGGAGAGTGTGTATCGTATTGCACGACTTTAACAGGGAGCATCCTTTTAACAGTATCTTGTGGTGAATAATATGATAGTCCCTATCAATTTCATAACACTATAGTTCAGGGTCATATCACATATGTTGCACTCATGTCTGTCACTGTATTTTGTGTTTAGGATACAATTCATAACTCGTATGTAATCTATGTCTACCCTCATAGACTAAAGTTATAATGGGATGTGGGTCCCCTCATTATTGTTATTGGATTAATCTGGTTTGTTTGTTTGATGCGATTAAGTGCAGCCTTGTGGGCTCATTGTGGCTTTATTCTTTGATACTGTCTGCATTGTGTTTTGTGGTTCTTTTGTTGGTGATGTCTTACATTGAATTAGTCCCCCCCCTACTCTTTATTTTAGTCATGTCATCTGAAAGAAAGTTTAGAGTGAGTAAAATGGCCCCTTTTTCCGGCAACTTGGCATTTGTCGTTTACAGATGCACTAAAGAAAGTGAGTGGGGAGAAGGAGAGGGAATGGAAAGTGAAGTTTTAAAAGTGATTTTTGTTTCAGATGATCATGAGGACTTTGTACACGTTCTTTCTAATGAAGCCCCCGTTACATTGGATCATTCTCTATGCACGGGAGAAGGGAATGGAGGGAATGGTGGATGGTGCCCACTTCAAAGTTTACCAGAAATTGTTAGACATGTATCGGACAAACTCATCACTTATCCATGTTCTTTAAAAGATATATGTATACAGGCTTAGATCTTTAGAATCTTGTAAAGTTTGTATAGTCTTTATCATTATCATGGCAACACAGACACTGTATGTAATTTGGGATTTAATTTTTCGTTGGTGATATTTCTGAGCATGCGCAGTTGTTCCGGTCGCGGTTGTCGGTTGCGGAGGTAACACAACAATATAAAAGCGTCCTTGCTTTCTGCAGTGGCAATACTGTCACTGTTCTTTCAAATCACTATCTGTTGTTATTCCTTCGTTGGCTTCTTTGAGCCTTGTTCTATCTCTAGCCAAGATGCCTCTTAGCAAACCTCTCAGGAGCGTTTTAGTGACGCTGCCAAACTCTGTCGTGCATAATTTCAACCTACCTGAATCTGCCACGGGAATGGACTGCTTGGAAATGGTATGCCAAAGATCCAGATACCTTGTTTTAGTCTGCTTATATTTGCTTAGATATGTTCACAGCTCGGGGTAGTCGAGGTTGACTATTTTGGCCTCAGATACATTGATCACCATGGTATCTATCTCTGGGTGAATCTCCGCATGAATCTAGCAGTACAGATCAAGACTGCTTCTCCTGCCCAACTCTACCTCAAAGTGAAATATTTTGTCGATCCACAGACACTCCAGCAGCCTAGCACTAAGTAAGGGTTTGTATAAACTACCATTATTATTATTATGTTAATGCTTTGATGTGTGGTACTACTGTATCAGCTTTGTGTTTTTTAAGTGTTACTCTATACGATTATTGTATTTCAACATAAGCTTCAAAGCAACTGAGGGTGTGAGTGGACATAGAGTCTAATGCATAGTAGTACAATGGATGGAGACAAGTTTAATATTTTTTGAATTATTTTAAAACTGTGTGGAAGCCATTGTTTGCCTTGGTTAGAGTTCATTGTATATTGAAATGGGTTTATCCTTTTATTGCCAAAAATAACTGTTTTGTCTGCACTCTCTCCAGTGTATACACAGGCTGCATTGTGGGTATGTATTCATTATTGTGGTGTGTGTATATATATATATGTATACTGTACTTGTGGTCACACCCTTCCTTTCATCTTTTTATCTTTGCCAATCTTCCTATCATTGATCTATTGTTCTGTTGTGTCTCTCTCTCCAGGCATTTGTTTTACTTGCAAATCAAGTCTTTAATGGCTAAAGGCCAGCTCCCTATTCCGGTTAAAGAAGCACCAAAATTTGGAGCTTTGATAGCTCAGTCCGACTTTGGAAACAGCTCAAGCCTCAGCAATAAGTTATGCTACCCGCAATACTTTAAAGATTGGGCACCTGGCATTGCCAGAGGGATAGCCAAGGAGCACTCAAAACTAAATGGTAAGCAACCTTGTACACAAGATACTAATATTATGAGAAGCATGTGTGTAATAATTATGTATTGTATTAATGTTATTCAGAAACTACATAAGCTAGAATGAAGAGTAGATCATACTATACATGTACAAGTTATAGTCTCCAAATGATAGAAATATCAGATTTCTTTGGGGTAGCATTATAACATTAGTGGTTACATGTGATTTTGATGTAGAACACATGTTCTAGGCAGACAGGTGGCACAGGATACCAATCCATACCACCTGTTGAAGACTTTGAGACATAATAATGATGTCAATCATACATGTACATGTACATGTAATGACCTCTTGGATTAATGACTGCAGTTCATGTACATTCACATAGCATTTCCTTACTTACTCCCCCTGCCATTAAAAAGGGATTATTTACCTAATTGCTCTTTACATGCTAATGACTTATTAGTAGTTTTATTGATGTTTCCTTTGATGAGGATTGGAAGCTACATGTAGTCTGCTTCCTTCCCTCTCTCTCCTTTATTGCATTACATGAATGGATAATTCGTCTCTTGATGATAAGAATATGTACATGGTATATTTAAGGTTTCTGGCCATTAGCCACACTGTCAGTCTACAGTGCATGTATGTCAGTGAGTCTTTGTATGGTTGTATGGGTAGCCTAATTTGTTAACCACATTCTCAGATGTGGATTTTGTTACATGTGTCAATAGCCCTTAGTTTCATTGAAACATCATCATCATTGCATCACAAACCAACAGTGCAATACTGTGACATCACAAAGAGGTAGTTGTGGGTTTATTTTTCATCTGATATAGTCAACTGTGTATTACCACATCCCATACACACCTGGTCACTTTCTCTTTCCCTCTCTTAGGAATTGAAACAACTGATGCAGAGAACTTGTTCCTTACTAAAGCTTTCAAGCTGGAGAACTGGGGAGTCACTTATGTCAAAGCTACAAACACTGAAGACAACTCCTCGTGCTATGTTGGGATTGGAGGCCTCCACATTAGAATATGCAATACACAGTGGAGACTCGTAAAGAAGTAAGGCAGATTATAATAATGCTTGTTTTTAATAATGTACTCCTTTTGAGCCTATAATGATGGATTTTATTTTTATTTTAGGATCAGTTATGATTATCTCCAAGAGGCTTCTTTCCGTAACAAGATCTTCACCATCTCTTATCGCTCGGTTGGCCATCAAGGAGAGCACATTGACAAGCAGCTATTCTTTCGTTGCCCTCACCACCGAATCGCTCGCTACCTCTTCCGTCTCCTCACCGAGGACCACACCTTCTTTTGTCACGAGACGGTGAGCGAGAGAGTTCTTGATCATGTTAGGATCCGCCCGTGGCAGCAAGTCTGTAAGAAATACTTTGGTCGCACGTACCATCGTATTTATCATTTCGATGTCGTTCGTACGCAGCACGAGGCTTATTCTCATGCCTGGGAGAGACTCCATCAGGTCAACCAGGAGTCGCTGAACAGCAGACTGGCCACAGTGAGCAGTGCTGCCGCTCCTAGTAATGGAGCTGCTGGGTCTAATGATACCGGGAGTAGCAGTCAGAGCAGTGAGAGAGGAGAGAATTTAACCAGCTTCACTGACAATGAAAGCAATAGAGATTGCATTGACACGTAAGTTCCTCCCCTTCTTAGTTTCTTTATTGCATTTCTTCCCTTCTTTGTCTTCTTATAATGTACATCTTACTCCTCATTTTCTCTTATGTGAAAAATTATGTAAAATTAATGATAAGATAGTCACATGTGTGTAAATAGTCTTTTATGTGAACAGACTTTCTCTCATGTGAATCTTATGTGTGAATATTGTATAGATTGTATTTTTATTATTTCCTTATCTTCTTTATAGTAATGTCCTCCTTCCTGAGTCACCATCAGAGTTCTCTCGTGTCAATCTCATTCAGTTTGGTCTCTCCAAGAGTAGCTGTGACATTGCCAAAGAGCTCCTTGAGACACCAGAGGACCCCAACACGTCTAGCCTCATCGACTCCGAGCTCCAGACAACAAGTAAACAAGACCCAAGCAAAGATGAGAGCGAGACCACCCCTCCCCCGCCTCAGACAGAGAGGAGAGGCTCGGTCTGTCTCACTAAAGAAGGAACAATCAAACTCGGACAGTTTATACAAAAAATTGTCGACTCCAAGTTATGCCGCGTGTGCATGGATAGTCCTGTGTCGGCTGTCTTCTGCCCGTGTGGTCACCTGATCTCTTGTTATAAGTGTGCACTGGAGTGTACCCAGTGTCCTCTCTGTCGCTCCACCATCGCTTATGTACAATATGTATACGGGTCAGGACTATAGGACTGAGTATCAGTAGTGAAGGCTATTATTATTATTATTATTATTTTATCATCCATTATCACTAAAATGACAATAATAAATGTTGCTTTAGTGTTTGTATTATCATTATTATTATTATTATTACTGTCACTACTCATCACTTTCCATTGTAACAATAATAATGAAAAAATAATAATTATGCCCATCGTTGCATGTAAGCACTTTTACTGCGCATAATTTTACATTATGAATTCATTGATGGCAGATGGTTCTAAACGGGTACTGCTATTGATGCTTTCAAATGATTGATTTGCATTGCCATGCTTTCTTGCTAATGGAAGTCTCACATTGTTAGTGTCACTATTCAATCCATTGTGTAGGCCATCAAGTATACACTCAGTCCTTTTCACGTCTACAACATGTGAACAAAAACTTTTAGAGATTTAATGTCACTTGACTGGTCTGACTACTGCTACTAGAGAGAGAAGAAGGCTTAGAGTTATGAAGCTCCTGTTGGTGCTTCTTTGTGCATTCCTGGCAGTGTCAAGTGCAGCAAAGAAGTCTAGCAATGTGAAGGGAAATAGACAGCCAAACATTATTTTATTTTTAGTCGATGATGTGAGCCTATGATGACATTTCATTGAAAGTGAAAGATGTGTTTTTCTTTTCTCTGATATAGATGGGATATGGTGATTTACAGGATTATGGCAATCCTACCACCTATACTCCATACATTCACAGGATGGTAAAGAATGGACTCATGTTCACTAACATGTACAGCCCAAGCCCAGTCTGCTGCCCATCAAGGTCAAGATTAGAAGGATGATAAAAATAATTATTATTATTATACTGTTATTGTTATTATTAGGGCTGCAATATTGACTGGTAGGCATCAGATAAGATCAGGGATATATCCCCATGGAGTTGACCCTAGTTCCTTAGGAGGTACAAACAGAAAATAAAATTATTATAATATAAAATCATTTTCTTGATATAATTGATGCTTGTTGTACATGTTCCAGGCTTCTGTGTTCCTTCCTTGCATGATTGAGGATTACTTGGTTTCCTAAATTTCCCTTCTCTCTATGACAGAGTGGACCTGGTTTTATGATGAATTGGAAGTTTATGATTGAAGCGTTCCCATTACTGCTTCCAACAGGTGGCTTCTATTAATGACACAGAAGCCTGACCGAATGGGCAATCATTCAATAATATTGCAATAAACATAAACATCCTTCTATCTCATTATGTAGGTCTTCCCCACGATGAGATTACCATAGCTGAGGGGCTGAAAGATGTTGGCTACACAACCGGGATGCTTGGAAAATGGCATCTGGTATGTTTTATATCATAGTTTCAATTTCAGTTCCTATTTATGGTTCTCCTTTGCATAGGGTGTAGGGAAGAATGGATCCAACTTGCCAGTTCATCATGGGTTTGACTATTACTATGTAATAAATAATTCTTATATATATATATTATATCCTTCTCCACTTTTTCTCAGCACTTATCATTTACCCTTATTCTCTCTTTTAGGGGATACCCTACACTCATGATGCTTGTCCCTGCTCTGTTTGCTTCTATCCTGATGTAGGATGCTATCAGAACCCAGCCACACCATCAACCTGCCACCCTGCTGAAGGTAGAGATTAGCTGAGAGTCTGCATAAATTAAAATAATGAATAAAATTGTAATTTTTTTTTTCTTTCAAGCTTGTTGTCACTTTGTTAACACCTTCAATGTGTTAACAAGGTTGTCAAAAAATAACAAGGGAGAAATTTTTCAGCCATTATTTTAGGCAATGCCTATTCAACATAGGACTTTATTTCTGTTTTACTTTATATCACTGTTTAATATACATCTACTTAGCTTATAAACTGCAAAATAGGATCTATAGTTACCTGATACTGTGATTATGCTTTTATGTACTTGTAGAGTTTGTCGGGTGTCCAATAATCGAGAACAAGTCTATACTCCAGCAACCAGTGGACCTACTCACACTCAACTATCACATGACTAATGCTGGCACAAACTTCATCAGGAGATCTGCAGGTTTTTAATCATTAATCTATGTGTAGTGTACATGCATAAGCTCATGAATAGTATTCTAGTTTTTAATGATGAGATGTTTTGTGTTCTACTCATGCTTTTCTTCAGCTTCAGGACAACCTTTCTTTCTTTATTTTGCATTCCATCACACTCACTGGCCTCAGTTTGCTGGTAAGATGTTTCGAAATTCAAGTATTGCAGGACCTTTTGGTGACACTCTAGTAAGAAAAATAATCCATTCACTTTGTGTATGATAATAATTATTTGAATTATTGTGTGTAGCGTGAGATTGACTGGTCTGTTGGACAAGTATTTGAAGCTCTTTACGAAACTGGAACTTACGGCAATACATTTGTACTATTCACTGCAGACAATGGGTATAGGGTAGCTATAGTCCTTCTCTCTTTCCCTCTCTCTCTCTCTCTCTCTTCTCTCCTCTCTTCACTGGATGCTATTATTTGGAGGATATTTCCCATTTTGTGTGTCTATTATATTCTTCTCTCCTTTCTCCTTCTTTCTCCCTCAGACCAGATCTAGAACAGCAGGAATATGGTGGCAGTGCTGGTCCTTTCAGATGTGGTAAAGTCTCCACGTGGGAAGGAGGTTTTAGAGTGCCTGCAATTGCCTGGTATCCTGGAAAGATTGCTACTGGCAGGACTACAAAAGTATAACTAGCATTAATATATATTTTTTGTTTTGAATGCAAGTGAATGCATTATGCTTCTTTTTCTTTTTCAGCTGGCCGCAGGATATGATATTTTACCAACTTTTTTTAATTTGGCTGGAGCTACCATACCGAGCGATCGTAAGATGGATGGCTTTGACCTTGCACCTATTCTTTATAATAAACAAGACGTAAGAGTAGAGAGAGAGAGAGAGAGAGAGAGAGAGAGAGAGAGAGAGAGAGAGAGAGAGAGAGAGACTGCAAATCTATAATGTCCTCTTCTTTTCATGCAATGTAGACTGAGAGAACAATAATACCATACTTCCCTGAAAATGCTGATCCCAGCATAGGCCCTTATGCATTAAGATGGAAGCACTACAAAGCTCACTTCTATACAAAAGGGTATGAACATGAAGTATAGTAATATATAATACTCTGTATCTAGCTTTTAGCCAAGTTATCAGAGGTGATACTTATAGGGTTGATGATTTAACTATGAGATTTAAATAGTGTTTTTTTATTTTCTTCTTAGTGGCAATGCTCCTCCTACTCATTATGATGTTCTGTGTCGGAACACGACTGAACTAACAGCACATGATCCTCCTCTCCTCTTTAACCTCTGGACTGATCCAGGAGAAAGGGATCCACTGACTGAAAATGATTCAATGTATTATTATCTTCTTGAGAAGATGGACGAGGTAATGTCTAGCAGACATGGGGTTGGATTTTTTATGAAATTTTATAGTTGCTTCGAAATCAGGATTAAGTCTCTGTACAGGGTTATTGACCAAATTTTGTCAAAAATGAAAAGAAGAGAATTTGCCATTTTATAGCATTTTCTGATACAAATGCATGTACTTATGATGTGTAGAAAGTTTGACTGGATCCCGATCAAAGTTGGGTTTTTTACAAACTTTTAAAGTTGTTCCAAAATTGGCCTAAAGTCCCTGTACATAGGCCAAATTTTGCCTGGAGAGAATTTGTGCCATTTTACTAATTTTCCTGATACATAATACATGTATTTTAGTTGCAATCTCTCACTCTTATCTACGTGTATAGCTTCGTACTGACTTTATGAATGACATGGAGTGGCATACTTCCTTTGAAGAAGATGGGGAAGATGATTCTGTGCAACCATGTGCCAAACCAGGCTGCAGCCCATGGCCTTATTGCTGCACAATTGATTTGCTTAATAATCCAGAGGAGCACAGTTCTAACAGACTTTAAACTAATAAGCTGATATTATTATTATATTATTGTATGTGCTATATAGTTGAACTGAACTTGTCATAGTTATAGTTCATTGTTTGAGATCATAGACTATTATCATGAATGTATTATCATCCACTGGAAAAGAAAGGGAGTCAAAGGATGTACATCAACACAATAATAATGATAATAATAATAATAATAATAATAATAATAATAATAATAATAATGATAATAATAATAATGATAATAATAATAATAATAATAATAAGCTATTAGAGGGTCATTGTTAGTCTAGATCTTACTACCACTTGATGATGATGACCCAGTACCATATACTCTAACACTATTGATCCTAAAGTGTGAACATACACATGAAGCCATATCAATAGCAAAACCAACTGCTGTTACTTATAATTGGTTACTACATGGCCTTAACTTTGTGAAATATTATTTCTGCATCATGATCCACCCACCACATTCATAACCAGCAAAAGATATGCAATTTACATGTACAAACGGGGGAAAAACAACTCGGCATTTTTAATGTACATGTAGATGGAGAAAATTCAAGCAGACCTTTTGTTTTCTGTCTTTTCTATTTCTGCTCTCTCTTTAGCTGTGATCTCTTTCATTTTTTCTCTATTGTCTCTAAAAATAACAGCAAAAATTGTACAATGTATGATTAGTTATACTGTACTTGTAATAAATGACACCTCCATCATCATACAATGAAAATGGTGTTTGACTGATTGACTGAATGGCTGGATCCCATTCCAACTCATTCTCAATATCAAGACATGATATCTCAGCTGGAAATGATCCCAAGCCCTTTAAAAGGAGAAATTGCTCACTGATAGTAAAATGTCAATGGCTTACCTTTGCAACAGAAATAGCATCAACAGGAACTTCACTTAACTCTGAAAGCTAAAGAAAAGAATCACATAACAACATTTTATTATACATTCACCTTCTTTTTAAGGTCTAAGGGACTAGCTGTGTCCAGTATAACTTCTTCTGTTGGATCAACTGAACATTCTGATGGACGCCATCTTCTAACATACACCTGCATCTGTGTTGGGAGCTTCATCTTTTCAGGTTCTATCAAAGTATAATTGCTGAATAATACCCTCATTATTTTAAATTTAAATACTGACCTTTCAATGGTTCCACATACATTTCACTACCAGCATATACATGAATATCTTTATCAATCAACTGATGATCAAGATACACTGTACCAGGAGACCTCCAAGTCTTCTTACGTAATCTCATTCTACACAATAAGTCATATGATACTGTAATACCATATAGCGAGAAATTTTGGAGGGAATTAAATTTGGTAAATTTGGCATTTTGATAGCCATTTGCCAAAATAAAATCCATCATTTTGAGACATTATACACATACTCAATGGCATGTGGCCAAATTAAAATTTGCTAATCATCAGAATTCATCAATTTGCCAAATTTTACTCCCTCCAAAATTTCCCCATTATACAGTAGTCACATGATGTACTTACTTGTCTAATTCAAGGACACAGTCAATTCCTTGTACTTTTGCTTCTTCAATAATTTGTTTTTTAAATTCTCTCACTGGTGTATTCTTAGCAACAACAGACTCCATCATCAGATTAAAGAACTAAAAATCAAACTTAACTACAATAGTAAAATTGCTATTGCCTAACCTCTGTATTGTCAATGTGCAATAAAAATAATTTAATTCTGCACTCTCCTACTTGTAATGCCCTACCCAGTCTTACTACAAACTGTAAGGAAGAGAAAAGGTCATGATCAAGTGAAGTAGAATTAAATAATTACTCTTGATTCGGAAGGTATTGCCATTAATGAGTCAGTTAATCTCTCCATTTCATATTCTTGCTGGTTATTGTACACCCTATACACTTTAAAGCCAGTAGGTGGTACACCAATCAGTGGAACTAGCTCCTCCTTCAATTGAGCTAATGTGGTTCTCTGATCAACTCTTATCTGTATATCTGACAAAAGACACATGGATGTAGTTGTATCTTCTTGCAACCAACATACAGTGTACATATAAATTAATACTGATGTACTTAAATGTTACAAATTTTATGGTTTAAATAAATCAAAATTCTCATAAGCAATTGAGCATGAAAATGAAGCTCCACAAAAACCATTAACTTTAACTGCCTTACCTCTTTTCTTTCCTTTCTCTTCTTCATTCCTTGAAAAGGACACTACCTTTAAAACCCCTCCCCCTCCTCCTTTCCTTCCTTCCACACTGCTTGAAGGTTTACTCTTCACATCCTCCTTTTCTTCCTCCTCTCCTCTTCCTGGTGTATGTTCTTGGAAAGGAGGTAGTGTGATGTATAGTAGTACTGAATTGATGTGAGCATCAACATGTTTGTACATGAAGCTCTCTTTGTACTGTCTATCATAATCTTCAGAATCAGAGGCAACAAATAACTACATGAGAGTATGTGTACTAATTTACAACATAAAATATCACCACATGACTTACTGTGTGTTTCCTGTAGAGTCCTTCTCCTTTTAGTGAACTAGCATCATTTGGTAAATGTCTACCATCCTTATACACCTCAAGGATCAGCCTCATACATGAAGGATCAAGATTAAATATCTGAAGAATGAAAGAGTAAAACAAATATGGTTGCTTGTGTCCCTACTTCTCCTATATATTGCTTTAATTCTCCAACAGTCCAACCTTGTTCTGCTCTTATTGGTTCAGCTGGTGCTACATCACCAGTTGACAGATCAATCACAGCTATCATCAGTTTCATGCCTACAGTACACCATCACACAATTATATGACTTGTCATCATAGATAATAGAGTAAATGAAAGGGATTGGAAACTTCCGTATGGGCGTAGCCCAACCTCCATTCATTTGTATTGCTGCTAGGCTGACAGAGGCTCGTTGAAATTTTTTGTCAAAATTTACCCTTGATTTTCTTTCTTTTAGGAGCAATATCTTGCGAACAGGTGTTCCTATGTAAGTGAAATTAATGCATCAAGAAGCCTAATGTTTCCTCTTTATAATTCTGTTTTCTATTGTATAGATAATTTTACTATGTTCATGTTATGGCTCTTTTAAAACCATAAAATGTATTTTTTGTCATTATAATCCCTTTTTTGAAAACAAGCTAGAGTAAAATGCAATATCTTTATAATCATATGAAAGAGCTTTCATTTGCATATGGAATGATACTAGTTAGAGTTAGAATCCATGAAGCATGAGTTTGTTACAACAGAAAAAGGGCGAAAAATGAAAAAAAATTGTTGTACTTATAACTCGTTGCAAAATAGCGTTGTAGAAGTAAAAACCTTGCTGCAGATAGTCCTACACTTTCTATATGGAACAATAGGGATATCATAAGTAAGTGTCCTCTTGGATCTCCATAAATATCCTTCGAAGTCCTTGCAGTACAGCCTCACTAATGGAGGAGATGGGAAATCAACCAGGTTTTGAGCCGGTAACCAATAGCAACATCAACCAGCCTACGCCCCCGTTTCCAATCCCTTTCATTTACTCTATTATCTATGTTGTCATATCATCATGGGACAAACCACACCCACCTCCTTTATTGTATTTCTTGAAGGTTTCGTTTTCTTTACGAGTTTCTAAAAACATTTCAAATGAATAATAACTTCTAGCGCCACCCACAAGCTGTCCAAAAAAGTGATCTTGAAACTATAAAACTAACAATCAATAATAATAGAATGAACCACACCCACCTCATCAAGATCAAAGGATTGATCCATTGCTTCAGCATAATCATCATATTTAACCAAACGACATCTCTCAATAGGAATATGAGGAGCTAGTTTCATTATCTGATTGAGAGAGAGGAAAATTGTCAGTTTAAGACAGATCGAGTACATTTTATGATCCAAACCTTATAAGCTTCAGCCAGTGCTTGGGGTAGTTTAATATCCTGGTGTACTTTAAATCTTGACTCAATCATTTTCCCGGTAACAGGATGAACACAAAATAACTTAAACTACAAAAATGAAATGTATATACAATGTAGGAGTACTCCTCTTGAAGGCCTAACTTACTTTACACATTTGTCTCTCCTTCTTCTCTACATTGTCTTTAATGTCTTTTATAATCTTCTCATTGTGTTCTCTTTTAATAATTAGCTCCATATTTGTTATTGTTATTCTTTCTTGTAATTTCTCTATTATTCTTTTATCATCTACCAATGGCTGATAGTCTGGTCTTGTCATTGCTTCAAGATGAAACTTGCAGTCATCAATTTCAAAAGCCATTCCTCTTCTCACTTTACCAGCAGCTTAATAATAATCATATAATTATTAGTATATAATTAAACTACTCCAACCTGAATCAGTATTACTAGAAAGTGATCTCAAATAACCAATCTTCATTTTTGATAATTTGTCTGACAATTCTTTATTCCTTCCTTTTATTTCATTAAACTGAGAGTTGAATTCACTCAATTCTTTATCAAGCAATACTTCCTATTAATAATAATTATAATCAATTTAATTGATTTCAAAAAACTGGACAATGATTCTTCCTAGCAATTAATTAAAATAGCTAGTACATGTACACTTGTAGTTAATAGATACATGTATAGGTATATAACACAGCGAGCAGGGTTTCCCACATAGCATAATATTTGAACTAAACAATGAGCTGACAAGCAGTATATGGCATTGGAGCAACTCTATAAAAATTCATAAAAATTCCAAATTTGATCAGAATTAGCTCAAAGTTGAAACACAGCATAAAGACATGTATAGCTAACCTCAGGTACTGTAATCATTGACTGTTCTTGTTTCAATTCTTTTATTTCCTATTATACATGTAAGTACAAGGAAAGAGATGATCACCATTAAACAGTCTAGCATGACATACCTTCTCTTTGCTACTGATAATATCTCTTAGTTTATATTCAGCTTCTTCAAGTATAATATAAGAAATAACCTAAAAAATACATGTAAACTCTTGAGTACTTAAAATTGCACTTGTATCATGATAAAAAATTAAACTGACTTCTGTATGCTGTAATAAGTCTTGATCCTTTACTTTTAGTTCCTATACAAAACAATATCCATAAAACAATTTATGTTATGTGCCTTTTGCCTAACATCTTGTTTCCTCCATAATGTTAAGTTACCAATAGTCAGTTCCTTTAATCCTTGTCCCATTAGTATATGAATATTCTCTATCATCCTCAATACAGTAAACCCAACATCGGAGAAAGGAAAGGAGCAAGTGACAGATATTGATTTGGAACGCTCTATATAATTGATCTTCAGCAATTTCCCAGATACTTTTGCAAGGAGCTCCATAATATCTTTGAGTAAATGCTCCTCAGGCTCCCAGTCAAAGATAAAAGTAACTGTTTGACATTGAAGAGGAGGAATGGAAGCAAATCTTTCTTTCAAACAAAGACTAATGGAGAGTGATTTGCAGAATTTCTTTAACTCTGTTCTATATGCTTCAATGTATCCTGTAGCTTCAGTGATCTCCATTTCTTCCACAACACTATGAAGGAGTTCAATATCAGTTAGTGAACACTCATCTTGAATAAGACGCAATACACTAGGAATATCATCAGAACATTGCTCCACTTTTCGTCTAAGAACAGTGCCACAACAAGACAGAAATTCCTTAATTTCTTCTAAAGGAGGAGATTTCCGTTTAATGATCTTGCCAACATTGTAGAACATTTTTCCATAACACATTCTCATTGATCTGAAGTCCCCCAGTAAGCCTTCAGAAACAGGAACATGTACTTCAACTATAAAAGATAGTATCACTTTGATAGTATGTATAAAAATGTACATGTAAATACCTTGAGGTGTTAAAGGCTGGGAAGATGTATCAGAAGATGAGTCTATACATAAAACAAATCATTTAGTGATTTTTACAGTATTTATGATATAATAAATTGTGTATTACCTGGTATCTTGGTTTCATCAGTGCTTGTATTATCTATAGATATTAATGAACGTATTATCATTTTATTATTATTCATAATTATTATTACCTTGTGGATCAACAAGTAAATCATGAGGTTTAGTCTCACAAACCTCACCCACTTTAGGAGTAGGAAAATACTTACCTATTATAAGAATATATAGCTTTGATTAAACATATTTTATACTCACTAATATCATCCAGTATAGTTTGTCCCAGTGATATATTAGTACTTATTGTACACAATACATTAGCAAATGTATGTAAACTGTTGGGATCAGTTTGAACAGCTTCTTTGACAGCAGTTAATAGAGCCTCACGTTGATTAGGAATAGAGGGACTAGCTGACACCACTCTACTAACTGCTTCTTGTGTTAACATACGTTCAGCAAAAAGTAACCCAGCAATACCAACAGAATCACAAAGAGACTGAGACAGGACAGTATGACGATTATTAAAAATAGTCATAAGGACATGATGTTCTATGATAAATACAATGATTATCGTTACATGCAGTTATGGTTGACTCACTTAACTTCTCCGCTACAGCAGTTTTATTCATAGATCGTAGAGCATCTGACAGTGAGTCAAAGTTGGCTCCTCCTCTACTGTCAACATTATCAACTCTACGTAGCCAATGAGAGAGACACTCTGTCAAGCATTGATACACGTCACCAGGATATTTCACTTCAATGGCTTCCACCGTATCTTTTAGTAGTCCTAGTCTCAATCCCAGATCTTGCCACTTTGTTCCCTGAAAGCCACATTTCTTCAATAAGTCAATAACATTAATCAAGTCACTAATATCTAAGTCTATAAAAGAAAACATGGCAGATTAAAATAGCAGCATCAACTTTACTAGAACTTCACCTAAACAAGTTTGATTAGTGGCCATAGTTCCATTAAAATATAAAAATGCTTAGTTTCTTCGAGACTAAAAACTGCTTTTCAATGAAGTATAAACTTGTCCTATAGAGTAGACTAAAAAATATGTTAGTTGGTAAAAATAAGGAGGGGTCATAGGGCGAGGCATGGGCCAAGGGTGGGGCTAGATCTTAATTGCAAGGAATGCCAATACAACCATAGATATTAGAGAAGATATTAGAGTATAAATAATACTCTAATATCTATGAATGCAACAGACAAAGCTCAGCTTTAAAAGAAAGGGTTGTTAAAAAAAATAAATTTAAATGACAATAATTATGCATTATGACTGAAGTCTTTCGTTCAGTTTCTGTCTCAGTGTCTTAATGTGTCCAACTTTAGTGATCCCAAGATCTTTTAAATCAGTGTGCATTTCCAGTCCAATCTCAGTCAGCCAACTACAGACCCTGTCAACTGACCAAGAGGAGACAGGAGCAGAGCTGTTCTCTTCTGCTGCAGCGCTATATAATATAAAAAATAAATAGAAGTACATGTAGATAGAGTATCTGTCATATACGAGTCACTTAGAGAGGATGAAGTAATTTTCTCAATATTGTACATGTACTGGTAAGTTGCTTCACGAGGTATGAGTCCATCTTCTTGATCATTAACAGTATAGGACCTTCACAAGTACACACTGACCGATTAGATTTACCACCATTAGTGTAATTCAGTGATGTATTTCAAACTCTATATAATAATAAAGATATAGCTTAGACTTGCATCAAAAAAGCTTACTCATTGAGTGCAGTGGATATGATTGGTTACAGATAATACAAGTGGATATGGTTGGTAAACATTGTGAACTAACACTGTAATATTTTCAGAGAACACAAAGATGACAGCAAATGAGAGACAAAAGTACTGACAGGCACTGAAGTGAGGCCATCATTACTCTGAATGTGAGCAACTGACCAGAATATTCAGAGAAGCTACATATGCATGTAACTGCACTGTGAGTTGTACAAGAAAACTGCATAACAAGGATATAGCACAATTCATAAGAAATCGACAACAGCTACAAAACATTGAAATATTAGTGGCTGTGAATACAGGATTGGTGAGGAAAGCTGACTTACACACATTCAATAAAATAAAATTTATCATTTGATGTATTGGAAAAAAGCCGTACAATGTATAGTATAAAAGCATAATTGGAAAAGTTTGCTATAAAGTATCATTAATGACAGTTACTGATTGTAGCCAAACTCTCTGAAAATGGCCATGATCTCCTCATCATCTTGAGCAATATCAAGTGGCGTGACATCATTCTAAAAATATAGAAACAAGATGAATATAATTAAAGACATGTTAAGAAAAATATAGATACAGTATACATATAAATTTCTGATGTTACTTTATCTTTTATGTAAGGATCAGCTTTATACTCCAATAAAAGATGTACGATTTTTGAGTAGCCACGTTTAACAGCATAGTGAAGAGGAGTAGAACCAGTCTGTATGTACATGTATGCATGTACATAAAAATGAGCTTAAAATAGTACATGCACATATAGATCAATAAGTTATATTTGTCTCATAATTACAATAAAACTCTGATCCTTACATCATCAGGTATATCAGGATCAACTCCTTCATGCTGAAGGAGTAACTTCACAACTTCATAACGTTTTGGTTTCTGAATGCTATCAACTGCAATATGAAGAGCTCTCTTTCCTTCATCCTAAAGACAAAAGTAACAACAACATTTTATAATACTAGTCGATAGCTGCCTACAGAATCTCTAATATTAACACTAGCTCCATGATTAAGCATAGTCTCTACAACATTAGGATGAGCTTGAGTTAATGCAACATCAAAAGCTCTCAAGCCACTCTGAGAGAGAAAGGGAGGGAGAGAGAAGAGGTGGTTCAAAGTTATCAGTTATTTCTATAAGTTACAAGCACCTTATCTTTAATGTTAACATCAAGTTTGTGGTCAATGAGTACTTCAACAACTTCAGCATGACCATGTCTAGCTGCAATGTGAAGGAGTGACCACTCACCCTGTAACACAAGTACAGGATTATTAAAGTGTCATAATAAAGGCATAATGTAACATGTTATGATAACAGATAAAAGAGAGACAGTAGAGAGCTACATGTAAGGAGCTGTCACCTCATCATTTACACCAAAGTCAGCTCCATATTCTATCAGTGTTTCAACAGCTTCATGATG
The DNA here is from genome assembly GCF_000090795.2 of Amphimedon queenslandica. Lineage (NCBI taxonomy): Eukaryota > Metazoa > Porifera > Demospongiae > Haplosclerida > Niphatidae > Amphimedon > Amphimedon queenslandica. Next base: position 141,258 of record NW_003546403.1, on the reverse strand, counting down.
TCCTCTCATTACAGCATTGCTAATAGCAGCCCATCCTCCCTTAAGAGAGAAAAATTATAAATATAGACAGGACTGGAGCTCTCACTTCTTCCTTTTCATCTATGATAGAATAATCTTTCTCAAGAAGAGCCTTCACAATGTTATTATGACCATCCCAAGCTGCTTTATGCAATGGTGTACAACCATCCTGAGAAAGAGAGGGAAGAAGAGTTCGCTTTAAATAGGGAATTGTAAGACAGTACATGTATATGTACTCTAGTATAAAATAAACAGATTTAGTAGGTGAAGAACATACTAATCCTTTGCTTCCAGGACTGGCTCCCTTCTCCAAGAGAAACTCAACAACTTGTAAGTGATGTGATGAAGCATAATGTAATGGAGTGTAACCCTCCTACACAAGCATAAGATAAATTAAAATATGATACCTATCAAATTTTGAATAGTTTGTAGCTACATCACCTTATCAACAGCATTAATGTCAGCTCCATACTCCAAAATTAAAGTTTGAACTAAAGTCAAATGACCATTATCTGAAGCATAGTGCAATAGAGTTCTACCATCCTGATATTATACATAAAGAGTTTGAATAGCCTCTAGTTACATTACCTTATCAACAGCATTAATGTCAGCTCCATACTCCAAAAATAAAGTTTGAACTAAAGTCAAGTGACCATTACCTGAAGCATAGTGCAATGGAGTTCTACCATCCTGATATTATACATAAAATAAAACATAAAAAGCTCATGGCTTACTTTACCTTGTCTCTGATATCAACAGTTGCTTCATTGCTCAATAGTAACCTCACAGTTTCTTGGTGACCAATCTCAGCAGCCCAATGAAGTGGAGTCTTGTTATCCTATCATAATATCATACAATGTACATACTGCTTTGCAAGAAGAATCCTTAAAATTAACTGTATACACGTATGTGATTATTTGCAGATTTAATTTTTATGCAATTGTAAACTGTAAAAATAAATGCATGCAAGTTTTCCATGCTACATTTGCACAAGCACACACTACATAATTATACAAAGACATAACTCTACATTACACCATTACACATATCCAAAATGGTAGTAATAGTACGTGTATCATTAGCATACTACACAATATAACTTTACCTACAAAAATGAAATGTACACATGCAATGTACATGCACAGGATTACTCCTCCTAAGGGCCTAACTTACTTTACACATAATATGCATCTTCTTCTTCTCCACATTGCCTTTAATATATTTTATAATCTTCTCATTGTGTTCTCTTTCAGTAATTAGTTCCATATTCGTTAATGTTATTTTTTCTTGTAATTTCTCTATTATTCTTTCATTATCTACCAATGGCTGATAGTCTGGTCTTTTCATTGCTTTAAGATGAAATTTGTAGTCATCAATTTCAAGAGACATTCCTCTTCTCACTTTGCCAGCAGCTTAATATAAATCATATAATTATTAGTATAATAAAACTACTCTAACCTGAACTAGTATTACTAGAAAGTGATCTCAAATAATCAATCTTAATTTTTGATAATTTGTCTGACAAATCTTTATTCTTTCCTTTTATTTCATCAAACTGAGAGTTTAATTTATTCAATTCTTTATCAAGTGGTTCTTCCTATTAATAATAATTATAATCAATACAGATATATCTATACCTCAACTTCTTTAATTGATTTAGGATCACTGGACAATGATTCTTCCTAGTAATGAATTAAAATAGCACATGTACACTTGTCGTTAATATATACATGTAGGTATATAACACACCAAGCAGGGTTTCCCACAAAGCATACTAATTTGACTTAAACCATGAGCTAATGTATGTAGCATTGGAGCAACTCTAAAAATTCATAAAAACTCCAAATTTTATTGGAATTACATGTAGCTCAAAATTGAAACACAGCATAAGGACATGTATATTTATCAGAAAAAATTATAATAAATGAAGGACTCTTAATTTTAAAGCAACATGACAATTTATTGACAAGAAGCTAAATGAGCACTATGCCAAAATCCTGTGAGAAATCCTAATAGCAAGACCAATATATGTTAACATTGATGCATTCATGATCAATAGTGCAATGATAACATATTAGCTAACTTCAAGTATTGTAATCATTGACTGTTCTTGTTTCAGTTCTATTGTTTCCTATTATACATGTAAGTACAAGGAAAGAGATGATCACCATTAAACAGTCTAGCATGACAACCTTCTCTTTGCTACTGATAGCATCTCTTAGTCTATGTTCAGCTTCTTCAAGTATAATATAAGAAACAACCTGTAAAAATACATGTAGATTCTTGAGTACTTAAAATTGCACTTATATTATTGTAAAAAATTTAACTGACTTCCGTACGCTGTAATAAGTCTTGATCCTTTTCTTTTAGTTCCTAGAGAAAACAATATTCATTAAAAAATACCGTATAGGGGGTATATTTCATGGGGATTTAATTTTGCTAATTTCACGGTTTAAAAAAAATTCGTGGAAATTTTTATCTATGAAAATTATTTTTATCATACTAATAATGGTCAGTAGAAGAAAAACACCAAAATTCTTTCTTGTGAATAGGTTGAAAGGTGATTTTCGTGAAATATTTTCCACGGGAAATAATTATACCCCCTATATGGTATTCAACTATACCTTTTGTCTAACATCTTGTCTCCTCCATAATGTTAAGTTACCAATAGTCAGTTCCTTTAATCCTTGTCCCATTAGTATATGAATATTCTCTATCATCCTCAATACAGTAAACCCAACATCAGAGAAAGGAAAGGAGCAAGTGACAGATATTGATTTGTGAGGCTCTATATACTCAATCCTTAATAGTTTACCAGATACTTTTGCAAGGAGCTCCTTGATATCTTTGAGTAAATGCTCCTCAGGCTCCCAGTCAAATACAAGAGTAATTGTTTCACATTGAAGATGAGGAATGGAAGCAAATCTTTCCTTCAAACAAAGACTAACAGAGAGTGACTTGCAAAATTCCTTTAACTTTGCTTTATATGTTTCAATGCATTCCTTGGCCTCAGTAATCTCCATTTCTTCCACTACACTATGAAGGAGTTCAATATCAGTCAGTGAAGACTTGTCTTGAATAAGACGTAATACACTAGGAATATCATCAGAACATTGCTCTACTTTTCGCCTAAGAATAGTGCCACAACAAGACAGGAATTCTTTTATTTCTTCTAAAGGAGGAGATATCCGTTTAATGATCTTTCCAACATTATAAAACATTTTTCCATAAGACATTCTCATTGATCTAAAGTCCCCCAATAAACCTTTTGAAACAGGAACATGTACTTCAACTATAAAAGATAGAGTCATTTTGGTAGTACGTATAAGATGTATATACCTTGAGGTAATAAAGACTGGGAAGATGTATCAGAAGATGAGTCTATAAAATGAATTATTTAGTGATTTTTTACAGTATTTATAATGTACCAGATCGTGTAATAATTGGTATCTTGGTTTCATTAGTGCTTCCATTATCTATAAATATTAATGAACGTATTATCATTTCTTATTAATTATTACCTTGTGGAACTATAAGTACATCATGAGGCTTAGTCTCAGGAACTACACCCACTTCAGGAGTAGGAAAATGCTTACCTAAACACATAATAAGAATCATTGTGGTTTTGATTAAACATATTATATTATTATACTCACTAATATCATCCAGTATAGCTTGTCCTAGTGATACATTAGTACTTATTGTACACAATACATTAGCAAATATATGTAAACTGTTGGGATCAGTTTGAATAGCTTCTTTGACAGCAGTTAATAGAGCCTCACGTTGATTATGAATAGAGGGACTAGCTGACACCACTCTACTAACTGCTTCTTGTGTTAACATACACTCACCATAAAGTAACCAAGCAATACTAACAGAATCACAAAGAGACTGAGACAGGACAGTATGACGATTAGTAAAAATATTAATAAGAACGTGATGTTCTATGATAGAAATACAATGATTATAGTTATGTATACATGCACGTACAATTATGGTTGACTCACTTAACTTCTCAGCTACAGCAGTTTCATTCATAGATTGCAGAGCATCTGAGAGTGAGTCCAAGTTGGCTCCTCCTTTACTGTCAACATTATCAGCTCTACCTAACCATTGGGAGAGGCACTCTGTCATACAGCGACACACATTACCACGATGTTTTGCCTCTATGACATCCAATGTATTCTTCTTTAGTCCTAGTCTCAGTGCAAGCTCATACCATTTTGTTTCTGGAAACCCACATCTCTTTAATAAGTCAATAATATCAATCAAGTCACCAATATCTAAACCTAGAGTAGCATGGCGGATTTAATACTTATCAAACTTACCTAAATAAGTTTGAATAGAGGCCATAGTTTGATTAAAATAGAACCCCCTATTCTATACAAAACTTGCTTGAACTTGTCCCAGTTCACAGAAGCTGTAAAGTTGTTAAATAATTGATAATAAGAAGCATCAAGATCAAGCACATGGCTAGGGCCAATAGGGAGGTAATGGGTGGGGCTGGAATAGTGCTATAGCTATATATAGTTGTAGTGTAGTGCTATAGCTATAGCTGTGTGTGGTGCTAGTGCAAATGGATCTGCAAACATACAAGCTTAACTTGCTTAATAATGCAACTAGCTCAGCTTTAAAGAAAGAGAGTTAAAATAAAAATAAATGACAATATGCATTATGACTGAAGTCTTTCATTCAGTTTCTGTCTCAGTGTCTTAATGTGTCCAACTTTAGTGATCCCAAGATCTTTTAAATCGTCTCTTGAGAGATCAATGAGGTGTTCACCATATATTTCATTGCTACGGAATGTATCAGTGTGCATTTCCAATCCAATCTCAGTCAGCCAACTACAGACCCTGTCAACTGACCAAGAGGAGACAGGAGCAGAGCTGTTCTCTTCTGCTGCAGTGCTATATAATATAATAATAATAAAGAATAAATATTACAATTGAGAATGCATTACAATGTGCAACCCTCTCTTTTTCATGCTTAATAAAATTTTGAATATTTTTTGAATTGTCTACTAAGCTACTGCAATAACTTGGAGTTGTTGTAACATGCTCAGTTTATATTTTTAATTTTTATATTGTGCTTACTTGTGTTCTGTACTACTGACTTGTGTAGTTACAGTTACATTATCATCTTTTTGTATGTTTGAATGATCATTTAATGCATCAGAGGAAGAAAGAGGTGGAGGAGGAGAAGGAAATGAAGGAGGAGAAGGTGGTGGCAGAAACTCCTCATTCTCTTTCTCTTCCTCGTCTAAGAGCATTGGCACAGGAGGTAATAGATCATAGCTAAACTCATTGTCTGAGGTCTCATCATCAAAAATAGGAGGAGGCAAATCATCATCATTTTCAGGTACAGGAATAGGTCCTGCAGGAAGAACCAAGTCAGTGTCTTCATCAAAAGGTGGAGGGAGGAATTCATCATCAAAAGGCGGTGGGAGCTGCTCATCCAATAGGTCCTCTTCATCAAAAGGAGGAGGTAAAGTGTCCTCTATAAATGGAGGTGGCTCAAACGTGTTGTCTTCATCTTCTTCTTCTAATGTTGGAGGTGGAATAAAGTCTTCTGCTGAATCATCGAATCCATCATCAAAAAATACAGAGTCTCTCTGAGGAGGTGGCAATGGTACCTCATGATGTAGCTCTAATGAAGAGTCCTCAATGATTGATGTGCTTCCTTTATTTCCTGGTGCATCATCCAATGCTTCAATGATAAGTGGTTCTTGTAGATTTCTGTTGTCTTCCTTGTTTTCTTCTTCATCTGAATCTGGTGGTGGCCCACTAGGCAGTGGAGGTGGGCTACCAGCACTATCACTGTCACTGTCAATGTCCTCATCACTACTACCTCCAGTAGTCAGTTTCACTAGTTTACCAACAATATCGTCCAAAAGGTTATTCTCTGGTGGTGGTGAGGGCTTGTGGTCTGCCTCTTTCTTACTCTCTTTGGTAGATTCACCATCTCTTTCTTCTTTTGTTTCAACTGGTGGCTGCAGCTCCTTATCTTCATTGCTGGTAGCCTTGCTTTCAGATTTTATAGCACTGAAAGATTCTATTGTCGGAGTAAAAGGTGGAGCTGGGATCTCTGGCTCCGTAATATTTGTCAGTCCATCTTCTTCAAATTGAGGTGGCAATGCAAAACAATGGAGGAGGCAGATCCATGTCAACCTCAGCTTCTTCATCTGAACTGTGGGCTAGAGAAAGAGGAGGAGGAGGTAATTCAAATGATGCATTCATCTCTTCATCTTCAACTAGAGGAGGAGGAGGGAGGAAATCATCTATAAAAAATAATGATTCATGTACAAGTAACTTAATAAGTGCAGACTTACTATTTTCTTCCTCAAGGCTATCATCATTCAATAGCTCAGCAGGTATGGGGAGCTCCTCAAGGGAAATAATGGAGAACCGATTTGAGTCTGTAAATTCTTCAAAGACTGGTGGAGGTAGGAAAGTTTCATTAGGCTCTGGTGGGATTGGCTCGGGATCTGGTTTCAAAGGCTCAAATACTGGTTTGACTTGTTTTACTGGCTCAGGTGCTGGCTCAGAAACAGGTTTTACAGGCTCGGGTGCTGGCTCAGAAACAGGTTTTACAGGTTCTGGTGCTGGCTTTACAGGCTCAGGCTGTTTCTTTGGTTTAGGTTTGATAGGGCCTGGTGGTGGTGGCTTCTTGCTCTGAGCCATTTTCTCAAATTTATCCTTCAAACTCATGACAGGCTGAGGCTCTGGCTCAGGCTCTTCAGGTTCCTCCTCTTTTGGGCTAGTTTCTTTCAATGAGCTAATGCTTTTCTCTTGAGCATGACCTGATGCTGTGTCATTTGAAATATTTTTCTTGGAATATTGTAGCTTCTCTCTATAGTCTCTTCTCGATTTCTTTGGAGAGGAAAAGTTTTTTGCTAAACTAGCAACAGAGGCAGCAGCTGATGTTGATGAAGTATTATGAGCAGCAATTGAAGAAGGAAGATCATCAACCTCTTTACCAACTGATGGCTTAGGCTTAATTGGTGGAGGATTCTTTGGCATAAAAGTAGCAGCTGATGACGTGACAGGTTCTTTTTCATCAAAGTTATCACTTTTCAATGACATTTGTTGTGATGAAGTGTATTTCTCTTCTTTTAACAAAAGAGAAGGAGATTGCTGTTGCTGCTTAGGTGGAGATGCATCTTTTTGCTTGCTTGCCTTAGGTGAAGCTGACGATTGTTCATATGAAGACTGATGATGTGAAACTAATGGTGATGACTTAGTTTTAGGAGAAGAAGGCACCTTTTGTTTGGATTGCTCTTGCTTAGGAGAAGAAGGCTTTTGTGTGTGCTGGCTCTTTGGTGAAGATGCTGTAGCATTTTGTTTGCTAGATAAGTAGCCTTTCTTCAGATGCTCTACTCTTAATGCTGCTTGCTCTTCTCTTTTACTCAGAGACTGCTTTTCAGTCTTGCTCTTATTTGAGGTGGTGTCTATTTTGTGTTCTTTTTGCTCTGAAGTTGTAGCCGGTGGAACGACATCAGCATATGCTGTAAGAGCCTCTGTGTACTCCCATCCATCATCATCATCATCATCATCATCCTTTACTGGCTCTGCTAATAGATCATGTTTCAAAGGAGCAACTGGTGACTGAGGTTTTGTCACAGTGCTACTTTCAGTTTTATGTATGCTTTGAGCTGGCTTCATTGTGGTAATATGACTACTAATGCTCTTAGGACTACTAGTGTTGCTAGCTACATTATTATCATTAGGAGGTCTAGAGGTGCTTGCATTAGTAACTGGTACTTTACTTTGACTTGGGCTTGATGGTGGGGGGAGTTGATCATCTCTTTCCTTAGTTCTCTTGTACCGTTCTCTTGAAGCTTTCCTTAGCTGCTTAGCAAGCTCAGAGAGACCCTCTTCTTCTTCCTCCTCATCCTCTTTCATCATTAGCTTGTAGTTCTCCTCTTCTCTTTGCAATAATTCTTCAGATCTTGAGCTTGAAATGCCACCTGGATCTTTGTTGCTAGTCAAAGCCTCGATCTCTTTTTTATCGCTTGAAGTATCCTTTGCATGCAATGAGTGCTTGACGAGTGGACTAGACTTTTTCACATTGCTCAGTAAAGGTGATGCCGAGGGACTGCCTCGTGTTTGTAGTTTTGGAGAAGAAGATGGCAATGCTTGTATGATCACTCTCTTTTTATCTGGAGGAGTCATTGATATCGGTTGAGGAGGTAAAGGAGATTGTGTATAATTCGTTGCTCCTTCTCCTTCATTTTCTTCTGAGTGCATGCCCCATGCTTGTTGCTTTGGAGAGCTACCCCCAGTTGGATAAGTGGGTAATTCTTGTGCAGCTAGAGGAGGTTCTTCATGGCTACCCTTCGATTCTTCTTTTGGTTGTTTACTTGAAGACGTAACAGCACCTTTCTTGAGAGGAGTGATGACTTTCAAATGTAGCTTGTCACTGTTTGATTGCTTGATAATGCCCACAACTTCTTCATGTGTACTCTTAGTAGTGTTTACTCCATTTACCTATAAAATATAAATAATAGCCATCACATCATCGTAAGATTCCGTGGTGTAGCGGTTATCACGTGAGTCTAACACACTCAAGGTCCCCGGTTCGATCCCGGGCGGAATCACTTTTTGCTTTTTTTTTTTTTTAATTTTAGAACTATTTTTTTCTTAAACTCACTTCAATGATAAAGTCTCCTTTTTGCAATCCTGACATATCAGCTGAGCTTCCTTTATCTATTCTGCCTACATACTGCAGTGCAGGGATCTCTGGTGTTAGTTTACAGTTAGCTCCTGCATTAACAGCTACAAAAACACAAAAATTAATAATAAGAAAAAAACAATTTGCATCCTCACCTTTTATGCCTCTCATTGCAAACCCAAACCCTTTTGGCCCTTTGGAAAGAGTAACAGATTTTATGCCAGGTCTAAATAGAAGAAATAGTTTAATAAGCTGCCTGGTGGTGATAATAACTTACATTTTTTCAGATCCTTTCTCCTCTTTTGCTGCCTGCTGTGCCTGATCATCCCAACCTACACAAAATCATATCCATGGCTTAGATCAAATAGCATTTTAAACTATATACATTTTAAAATTCATATAATTCTACCTTCCATTTTCTCTGTTATGGCATGCTGTGGAAACCATCCTGTTACATCTCCAACTTTTCCCTCCCAGAATCCGCCTTTACCAACATACAGAACTAAAAGAAAAATTATCAGAATTGATAAGAGTTCGCCATAGCATGAGATCCTAATAAAACTAAATGCTATCATGTATAACAGTTGCAACAAAGTAAAGGGTCAAGTCTGACTCTGAATAGATGAGCTAAAGATTACTAAAATTCTGACACAACGATATACAGGCAACATGCAAAACTTTAGCCTATAAGTTTATAAAGGCAGAAATGTGAACATTGTCAGTCACTATTGAAGCAAATAAAGCAATGATAAATGTCAAATAAAATGCAAGAAAGTATTCAACAATCAATTTACCATCAACAGTCATTCCTCTAGTTAAGTGAAGATCTCCTTCCTGCTCGGGATCAACATTCATTGTAACAAAATACTTCTTTCCAGGAGTACCAACTGGATACAGTCTCTCTCTTATCGCCAATGGAGGAGTTCCTGGCATTGGTGCTGGTGTCGGTGACTGGTGCAAGGATTTAGGTGAGGTTTTACGATCAGTTGAGTATCGATGTTTTCTTGATTGAGGTACTGCTAAAGATTCTGTTCTAGGAGAGCCTTCGGTTACTTCTGTGTCTTCCTCGACTGATTTTCCTTTTGGTCCTCTCTTACTACCAGTTGGCATCACAGGGGCTTTCTTTGTAATGTTGTATTTTGTTGGTGGACTAGTGCTGAGTGTGGGGACTTGTGTTTTCTAAAATCAAGAAAAAAACAGATATAGAATTATATGTAGTTATTACTGAATACTGGCTAGCAGTACCTGCTGTGATAGGTTAGTTAAACTTTGTCCTTTGATTAGTTTTGGAGCACCGACAGCAGCCCCAGGTTTACCTCTTGAAGAAGAGGGCAGAGTCTTAGAGCTATATGAGGTTGGTGACATTTCCTTTTCTCTACTGCCAAGAGATCCACGTCTCTCTGTTCCCCATCTCTCTCCAGCAGGCTCACTTTCAGAAGGATCAACAGGATCTATTGAAAGGATTGATAAAACCAGTTGAGCTAGCAACAGTTTGGTCTAATTTTGATGTATAAAAATCCGAAATTGATTGGAATCAGCTTAAACTTTTTACACAATAGAGCATAAATGTAATGATTCTCTCCTATTGATAAAATATCCTGTATATTGGCCTAATTTTAGAGCAACTTTAAAATTTGTAAAAAATCTAATTTTGAGTGGATTCAGCTTAAACTTTCTACACAACATAAGTACAATTAAATGTACCAGAAAATGTAATAAAAATGAAGAATTATCTCCTATGCATACCCATATCTTCCTTCATAAAATTTGCTATCTCCTTTGCCAGATTGTGATGTCCACAAAGTATTGCACTCTACAGATTAAAGGACAATGAATGAGGATTAAAATAGGAAAAAAGAAAGAGACAGGAAGGAGAAGAAATATATCTGTACTTGGTTTGGAGGCTGATGGGATGAATTGAGAATGTAAGGATTGGCTCCTCTTTTCAATAAATGAATGGCTGCATCCAACTACACAAAGTCAAAAAAGTGTGCATTATCATTTAAAAAACTATTATTATCATTATTGTGGGCCTTACCTGTCCATGCTGTGCTGCAACATGCAGTGGAGTGTTCCCTGCTTTATTCACAGCATTAATGTCAGCAGCATACGCTAACAATGCATCAATCATATGGACATGACCATGTTTTGCAATCTATGAAAAGGATTGACAATAGAGTCTTTTAAAGGATCGTGGGTTCTTACTTGATGCAATTCAGTCCAGCCAATGATATCAGTGTTGCCTACTATAGAGTTATTCTTGAGTAATAGCTCACAGACGGTTACATCATCTCCCATAATGGCAGCATGATAGAGTGGGGTCGTGCCCTTTACATCAGTGTAGTTTGGAGATGCACCAAATGACAAAAGAATCTAGAGGAATATAATAAATGCATATAGCATTAATTTTTTATAAAAACTGTTTAAATTTACTTTCAGTGCTTGTGTATTCCCGCCAATGGCAGCTCTGTGTATTGGAGTGAGGCCAGCACTGCCTCTGAAGTCAATGATTGCTCCACCATAGATCAGAGGACTGATGCACTGACTACGACCTTGTCTACCACACGCCAGTCCCAATGGAGTGTCTAAAATGATAAATATTATGATATGCATACACTGTTACATCAATCATTATAGTGCTTTTTATGAAGTAAAAAATCCATCTCATCATGTCATTTTAAAAAAGCTTCATATTTCAGCAAAGCATCAAATTCAAGTTTGTACATTAGTGACTGATAATTATTAATTAAATTACTTTATTAGCGCTGGAAGTTATAAAGTGATAAATTAGCAGACTGTGACTTACTTCCATCCTCCATGATGAAGTTTGGATCTAGACCAGAGTCCAATAGCTTCTCGATCTTTTTGATAGACCCTGACGTCACATGATCAACCAACTTCTTCATATTAGACTATTAATAGTAATAATAATAATAATAATAATAATAATAATAATAATAATAATAATAATAATAATAATAATAATAATAATAATAGTAATAATAACAAAGATCATAGCATGAATACTCCCAATGTTATGTACTTTAGAATTTGCTTTAGCTAATGCTTTCTCTGATAATCCAAGAGCACTCAAGTCTCTTCTCTTGTACCGTAGCTAGAAGGAGAAGGGAAGAATGAGAGAGAGAGAACAAAGCTAGAAGTTTTACCTCTAGATGAGTGATAACTCCTGATTGCTCTTCTACCAGTGGTCTGGATTCATCTAGAAATCGACCTACTTTCTTTCTGCCAGTTGGAGGAATGTAAAATCCGTAATTGTTAGCAACATCAATGGGCCAGTCCTGCATAAAAAATATTTACAAATATATGACAATATAAAGAAGAGCTAACTATGCAAGTTAAACAGTCTAGGATAGAAATTTGAGCTACTGATTTTAGTTTCCTCAATACAATGGTTTTGAAATTGTGATGCAGCATGAGTACTGGGCAGCAAATCACATTTAAAAAAAATTAATAATCATGAAGCTATGATTAAACTTTCTTGGTACAAGAGATTAAAGTGTCAATGCTCAACTACAATAAGTAACCTATTGTGCTCAAATTGACTGAACATCAAAACACCACCTGCTATATGCATGACTAACTTCTGACTCTAGCCTCACATACGGACAAGCAAGCAGCATGATATAACAGCATCTCTGCATCATTACAAATTACCATAAAGCAGCCAGAGCTAGCATTATAGAGATCTAGGCTTACAGTGCATCATGCAAATGCAGCATAGATCCATGTACTCATGCTGCAGACTTGCATACACTTACATGACTCAGTTTTTCAAGGACTGCTTGCTTAGCGTATCCCACTGGGTCTGTCTTGCCTATGACTATCCTGGTCTGTGACTTGAGATCAGGTACATCGACTCTCACTAGAATCCCTGCACCATCATGCTCATCCATAACTGAGTCACACTCTTCAATGATATTCCTCTTGCTGAGATGCTAAATATATTGTAGCCGCTGTTTAAAGACCAAAAACCAAGCAAGGAGAGTACAAAAATTGAAAATAGTAGAGAGAACACCTAAACAAACTATTTGAAGGAGCTATAGGGGCGTGACACTACAAATAAAATTCATATTCCCATTATAAAAATAATTTGCATGTACAACCACCCACGCAACAGATTGCCATTTCCGGATTATAAATAAAAATCAGACTAACAACCATTATTATTATTATTAGTATTATTATTATTATTATCAATTATATTATTATCAATATCATAAGGTAATCATTTTGCCAACCCCACATCAGAATGAGTTCCTCCATTAGTTTCCAAGGCAGCCTGGCCTTGCTTTCCATTCAAACCCAAAGACTCATTCATGCCATTACAATCAGTTCCTTCCGTCTTGTCTCTTTTCCTTTCTCTCTCTCTCCCCTTTCCTTTAGCCATGTCTGCTTCTGCATGCACTGTATCTTCATCTACAAAATTTTCAAAAAGTGAATCGTCCTGCATTTCTGATACCGTCAGAGGTACAACAGAGGGTGTCACAGGATCAGGTATCATACTCTCGTTGAACTCATGGCGATAAACCTTAAAGTCCCAACTACACGTTAGGAAAGAGGTGGAGTCCTGTTGCCATGATAACCCATGAACAAAATCAGCATGGGATGAGCTGGTAAACCTAATTAAATGAGGGGGTGTGAGACCATGTCTTTGGCTGTTAGCCCAAAAACTGAAATTTTTTTAATTTTTATTTTCCATTGACAGTATAGCACTTATATTTTGTAGTTCCTGCTAGGCACTTGCTACATAAAAAATTCATAAATTCATTGAACAGGATGTAGCATAAAAATTTAATTTCACAAAATAATTATTCCGTAAAAAATATGCAAAAATTTGATATCTGCAAAATATAAGTGCTATACTGATTGTGTAGCTACCCAGATTCATTAAATTCACTTACACGGTGGTCTGAGTGGGGAAATGAAACAGTTTAGCTGTTGAGTCATCAGAAACAGAAGCAACAAGTCCTTTGACAGTTGGAGAGAATGAAAGACGATGAACAGCATTGGAATGTAGTCTATAATAGAAAGGGGAGGCATTAGGATTGACTGGTAGGCGGAGATCGTGAAGATAAAGATAGCCAGCTTCGTCTCCGGATGCAATAAAGTTATCTTCATATTTTGACCACGAGACACAGAGGCAGTTTGCATGATGAGGAGCTACAAAGAAAAGGGAGTGAGTGAAGGTATGCAATTATTAGCAAAGGATGGACAAAATTTTCAAAAGCTCAGAACTTCTAAAAATTAATGGAATTGACTCCCAGACTTTCTACATAGCATAAGGAATTGAAGGACATTATGCATTAGAAAATTTAATAAAAATTGGGGGTGATTTTAAAACCATTTTATGGAAAAAAACCATGGGGTATAATTTAAGGACACCATTGCAATACACTACCTGTCCTTCTACAATGCCACCTTGCGATTGACCAATCAGATTGCAGTATTGGAGGTCAATTATTTTTCATATTAACCTAGCTCGTAAAAATATAAACCTATCTCGTTAAATAATTAATTGATTGGCAGTTTGGTACTCTACGCTTATGCTCTTATTAGTCCATTTGTCAAGTTTGGTTGATTCTTTACTGGCCTAGCCTGTTAGATATGTTGTATGTATGTCAACTGTGGTCTTATTATTAGCGCTGGTAGTTGTTTTTCAAGTGTCATGGTAGAAGTTGGTTATACACCTCGGTATCGGTTTCTGTGGTATTTATTAACCTCGCGACTGCGTCGCTCGGTTAATAAATACCATAGAAACCTCTACCTCGGTGTATAACCTATACTTAATACAGTATAGTTATGTTATATAAACTCAATTATGTGTCTCTACATTAAGGCTTCAATCTCCCTGTCATTATTTGTGTATGTGCATGTGTTTGTGTAATGTGATCAAGTGGAAGCTATACCTTTATAATAGGATGTGGTGACATACATAATAACTGCTGGCATGCACTAATGGCTATAGTACAGGGATTTTTTCCAGAAATCGACCAATTTTTTTAAAATGGGCATAACTTTAAAATCTAAGCCAGAATCCATTCAAACTTTCTACATAGCATAAGTACATCAATATGTATCAGAAAATGTCATAAAAAATTGGGGGTGATTTTTGGGTCATTTTTCAGAAAAACCATGGGCTATAGTACAGGGATTTTTTCAGAAATTGGTCCATTTTAAAAATGGTCATAACTCAAAAAATTTAAGCCGGAATCAGCTCAAACTTTTTACATAACATAAGTACATCAATATGTATCAGAAAATGTAATAAAAATTGAGGGTAATTTTTAGGTCATTTTTCAGAAATATAGTACAGGGATTTTTTTCAAAAATTGGCCTATTTTTAAAAACGGTCATAACTCAAAAAATCTAAGTCGGAATCTGCTCAAACTTTTTACATAACATAAGTACATCAATACGCATCAGAAAATGTAATAAAAATTGTGGGTAATTTTTGAGCCATTTTTCAGAAAAAACCATGGGCTATAGTACAGGGATTTTTTTCAGAAATTGGCCCATTTAAAAAAAATGGTCATAACTCAAAAAATATAAGTCAGAATCTGCTCAAACTTTCTACATAGCATAAGTACATCAATATGTATCAGAAAATGTAATAAAAATCGTGGGTGATTTTTAAGCTATTTTTCAGAAAAAACCATGGGCTATAGTACAGTGATTTTTTCAGAAATTGGCCCATTTTTAAAAATGGTCATAACTCAAAAACTTTAAGTCGGAATCAGCTTAAACTTTCTACATAGCATAAGTACATCAATATGTATCAGAAAATGTAATAAAAATCATGGGTGATTTTAAAGCCATTTTTCAGAAAAAACCATGGGCTATAGTACAGGGATTTTTTCAGAAATTGGCCCATTTTAAAAAATGGTCATAACTCAAAAAATATAAGTTGGAATCCGCTCAAACTTTTTACATAGCATAAGTACATCAATATGTATCAGAAAATGTAATAAAAATTGGGGGGTGATTTTAAAGCCATTTTTCAGAAAAAACCATGTGCTATAGTACAGGGATTTTTTCAGAAATTGACCCATTCAAAAACTTTACCAAAAATCGACCAATTACAGCTTTTAATTTAAGCTTCCTGCCTGCAGTTCCAAAAACTACATAAAATATTAAAACCTAATTACCTTTAAGAGACATAGTCACTGGAGAAGACTGCCTTGTATCCCAAATCCTTAACGTCTGATCCTAACAGAAGAGAGAGAGAAAAGGAGGAGAAACAGAGAGAGAAGGGCCTGAAAGAATGATCAGTGCTCATACCAGACCAGTTGATATGAAGACGTTGGGTTGAGACGGATGATAGTCAATATCAGTAATCCATCCAACATGAGCTAGATAATTAAATTATTAAACAAAAAAGAATAAAACAAAGGAAGGAGCAAGGACCAGACACACATACCTCTGTACTTACAAACTACTTTAGCTGTACTTACATCCCATACAACAATACTAATATAAAAACACGCAAATAAATCTCTATCTCCTACAGCTGCTTACCGTCCATCCCCACCCCCACTAACAATGCTTTCTCCTTCTTTCTCTTCTTTCACTTTCGGTACACAGACCGTTAAGACCATGTCATCATGTCCTCCATACAGGGCAGAGTCGCATGATAGCATATTCCCAGGGGCAATGACATCCCATATCTCAATATCTCCACTGTCTGCCGCTACAAGGAGTTTTGACTGGTTTAGCCTAACGTAGTATAATTGGGAGTAGTCAAATTACTTAATTAATATTTATTGACTTTTAATAAGAAAATTAGTTTTAGTAATTAACCCACTTAGCATTAATCGCCACATTTGCCCAATTAACTAAAATCACAATAATCAGCTAGTCAAAATAAAAACACACTAAACCAATACCGTATACTAGCGGGAAATTTTGAAGGGACTAAAATTTTGGCAAATTGCTAAATTTTAGTGATTGGCGAATTTTAATTTGGCGAATTTGTGGCCACGTGCTATTGAACATGTATATAATGGCTCAAAATGGCAGATTTTATTTTGGCAAATGGCTATTGAAATGCCAAATTTAATTCCCTCCAAAATTTCTCACTATACGGTAAATGGCTAAAATTGGCCACATTTTCTTGAATATTATAAAATTATATTTTTGTCTAAATTTTAAGTTAGCCCGAACATTATTTGATTCTATGAATAATTAACGATTATATTATTATTATTTACCATGTTATGTCATTGTGTCCGGTGATGGTAGAAAAAGCCTCCAATTCAATATTAGGACAGTTGATGTAATGATCCCAATCATTAAACAGCCATAAAGCACCATCCCACGTGTTGCCAGTTAACGAAGAGCCAGCCAAAGCGA
The DNA here is from genome assembly GCF_000090795.2 of Amphimedon queenslandica. Lineage (NCBI taxonomy): Eukaryota > Metazoa > Porifera > Demospongiae > Haplosclerida > Niphatidae > Amphimedon > Amphimedon queenslandica. The sequence goes on along the minus strand of NW_003546403.1, from coordinate 124,197 downwards.
ATCCACCATCTAAAAAAGAAAACCTCCTACTCATTCACAGTTCCTTTTACCTTTTCTGTGACAAATGGCATCCAAATGCTTTGCCATGTTGGCTGGGCACTCCGCCTTAACGAGCCACGTGGTGTACACGTGGTATAGCCACTCCCACAATGGCTGGTTGCTATTTGCTTAGAAATACATTGTTTTTGCGTGGCTGCGGAGCTAGGTTGTGCGAGAAAGCGGTACCATTTTCTGGAAGAGTTTCTAATCTAGGAGTTTGTAATACCAGGTATGTTAACAAAAATACTAAAATGATAATTAACGAAAAATCTTAACAATTAAGAGAAAATAATCGTATATTTTTATGTGTAGAAGTTATGCTGTTATTCCTAACACTCAAGAATATCTCAAGAGAAAAGGTTACATTATTTTTAATTGCTAATATTAAATATTTATTTTAAATAATTATTTTGGGACTGTTAATAATGTGATTATACCTGTGGGTTTTGGTAAGGCTTTGTAATGGTTCCATAAGAAGGATGGGGTCTAATCTGCCCTGGAAATAGAGGTTATTCATTAAGACACGGTTTAAGATAATAATGACGTTAGACTACCTGATGTAATGGACTAGCTGATGTAAACACGATGCCACAATTCATTTATAATTAACGAGAATTACTGCATAATGAATTTTATGGAGACAAAATGAATTATTGCAATACTCCATATAATTTAAATGTCATAGCTTTAGACCTGTAGCAATGGTTTGCATTGTAATATTTCTATTTCATTGTCCAATATATTATTAGGGGCCCTCCTACCTTTAATGGGCTTTTGATAATTATAATAAATATTAAAGTTTCTCATTTTTATTTTAGGTGTACTTGAGGCAGTAAATACAGATATTGCTTCTGCTACTCAATCGAAATTATTTGCTGTTGTATGTTTAGGTAAATAATGTTATGATAATTATTTTAATTTTTAAAGCATACAAATTTAATAGAACAGTCAAGTGTACTACACACATATGCATGTATACACGTACATGTATTTTGCTAAGGATTTTATAGCAAAGAGTTTTAAAGTTATTTTAAAATTTCATTTTTGTCAAGGAGAGCTCTACTTGACCTTTAAATTTTTCTGATAATGAAATAAAATTTGAACTATTTTAAAGATGTGCCTGTGACATCATCAGTCAGGTACACAGGAGTGAATAGTTGTCTGTCGGTAGGACTGCTGAATGTACATGTACAGTATGTACATAGTTCCGATGCTAATACATACAATACAAGCATGTTATAATTGCATAGAATTTATAATTGCATAAAAATTAAAAGCTCAACTCATAGAGAAAGTGTCAATCCTTGGTAACTTGCCAAAAATGTCGAGTAAATAAACAAAATGTTTAAAATTTTTTCTCATCCTCCGCTTAATTACATTGTTACTATGCTGCTATTATTCTAATTATTATTAATTACAAGACGTTCCCATTATATTGCTATCATTTGTTAGACATTGTTTATTTACACTCATAGACCTTGTGGTAGCTTTGTAAGAGCTCATTAGAGTATGTCTCAAGAAACACAACTCAATTATATTCTCCAGTGTTTATCGGATTGCACCCATACCGACCTCTTATCACTCACAAATCCTTATAATTTATCAGTTTTATAAATAAGCAAATACCACCGAGTATATAATGATAATAATAATAATATAATATTAGCCGCCTTGTTACGTACTAGAAGCCTCTGATGGCTCGCGAGGTATGCTAAAGCATGACACGCGTAATTATCTTTTCCGTTTGTACCATTTAGCTGGCAGACAACACAAAGTGACAAGCAATGATACACTCGTCGTGAATTCACTCGAGGCCGAGACAGGATCTCAAATATTCCTCAACAAAGTAATGTCATAAAAGTATGGGGCATACGTGTACAATGTATATGCCTTTGCCTTTTATCCAATTATGGGCATATTTTGCTCAGGAAGTCAATGCGTTATTATTATTATTATTATTATTATCTATTTGTTGTGTGTGCGTGTGCGTGAGTGAGTTGGTGTTTTTGTGTACTATAGTCTACCGTCTCTTTCCTTTCATATTGTTAACACTGTCTGTATTTATGCCCGTCTTACATGTACAGTGTAGATGTATCTCAGTTCTTATGCATAGCATTATTGCATTGCTGAATCGAAGTACATGTACATGTACAATATCATAATGTATTCTTGAAAGAGTACGGTAATATCTCTAATGTGGAAAGGCTACAGTTATTATTTATGCAGGATAACATCATAAATTTCCATGTTTTAAGGTTTAAAATGTTTTTAGGTTTTGCTTGTTGGTTCAGAGGACTTCACTTTGATTGGCCGGCCAGTAGTAAGGTGCATTAATTGCATAGTGACACATAATTAAAGATCGTCAACACTATGTTATTATTTTGTTTGTTTATTGTCCAAATAAATATTCATTTCTATGTCTCCTTTTCTTAACTTTGTGTCTCTTCCCATCTTCCTCCTCCTCTCTCTCTCTCTTAAGTTCAGAGACGGTTAAAATAACAGCAACAGTCATTGAACACACTCGATTGAAAAAGATTACCGTATTTAAAAAGAAGAGAAGGAAGAACTACAAGAAGACGCAAGGTAAAACCCCAATTTCCTTTATGAGTGTCACCGCATAGTCACAATGTGTCATTAGCAAGCCCATCCAGCTGCTGGACTGAGAGTTTGATGTCATTTATTCCTTCTTTGTGGAGCCACTATCTACCGCATAATACTCACATCTGCTAAGCGGTAGAGACCAACCCTTATTTCATCTAGGGAGATACCTCTCTATGTCTGCACTTTGTCTGCCTTTTCCCATGTTTATGTAATACGTATTATAGTGATCATTAATGCACTGTTACACCCATCTTGTGTATATTGTGTGAGTTTTGTTGGTGGGGAAAGTGTGGGTGGCTGAACTGTATCTCAGACAGCAGACAAAGGTTAGTTTAAACTCTTTGTACCTCTAGTCTTTGCTGTGGGTTGCTTCCACTAAGTAATCTGTGATATTGTGGTTAATAATCCAAGCCATCAGTCTCTCTCATCTCCTCCACCTTTCTCTTACCATCTAAAAATAACACCTGTGTATGAAACATGTTCAAATGTACCGCTGCATCTATACATGTGTCTCTAATGTACATGGTAATTATATTTTTTGCTTTTGGATATATATGGACAAAGGGCCGCTTAGCCACAAATAAATTAGAAGCGAGCACATACATGTACATGTAATATGGTAGTCGGGCCGGCTAGCCTTTAAATTAATTATCTTCACATTATTGCTGGCGGGTGGCTACCCACAGGCATCATTCATTAATATTGTACTATATTGTTGTCTGTGTTGTACAATGCCTTTCAGGGTCACTCATTCCTGACCAGGTGTTGTGAGGTCGAGAGATTGATTACAGATCTAATTATGGTCTATTGCTTTAGGGGATTATCTGCTCGGACTGTTTTTGTTCCCGTGTTTTCCGTCTGATTAATTAGAGTCCCTACTCTTCTGATCAAAAAGGAAAGCGTGTATGCCCAATAGTGCATGGTTTTCGACACTCTCATCCTTAATGAAGCAACTAACTCAATTCAGTCGACTTATTAGATCATACTTGACGTTCCGTTCCTGGCCACCTCCTTGTTGTTGCTCGTACACTTTGTGTCAACATACACGCTTTAGTGCATGCATATTGCCCTCATTTAGACTCTGTGTGTGTGTGTGTGCATATGTGTCCAATTCTGATTGGAGGTATAATATATACACGTAGCATGTTTGCACATTAAGTAACGATTGGCTCTAGACAGGGTGTTGTATTCATACATTATACTTATTAGCTTGGAGCATATGTACACAAATCTTGTCTTTTTTCTCCCTCTCTCTCTCTCTCTTTATTTTACCAGGACTACAGCTCACGCCAAAGTATAGCATTATTGATGCGTCTAGCCTGCTTTGGCTCACACATGGAGACATACCCATTTGCTTGTGGCAATGTACGCTTTATGTAACCTTACATAATCCTGTTTGTACTGGGAAACAGTCCGTGTCAATTACATTGGTGTCGCTGAGGTGAAATGGTTTCTAATCTTGTTATTTCCTTCATGTATTGCAAAGCCTAACGCAGCGGACTATAATCTAGTGCATTCTTGTATTATGGAGTATGTCGTTCACCCAATTAACATTACTAGCATAGCCATATTGCCTAGTTAAGGAACCTAATTTGTTGATTATGTTGTTTTCACACTCTAATGTACTGTTGGAATGTCCCTCTACTTATAGATAGTCGGGCGCCTTCGGATTATTTTAACGAAATTAATTATTGCCATTACGGGGTACATGCTATGTGTACATTTGTCTATAAGGATGGTGTAGGTGTGTGTGTGTTTGTGTTTGTAGCTTTGTGGGTATGTGTATGAGAGTGATTTCATGATTGCAAGTAATTTTGTGTAGTCTGCGAGTGATGATATTGATTGTAGAATCATTGTGTGGAATGACTAATGGCAGGAAATTAATCTTTAACTCATTGCCATGTATGTACATGTACATGTACATGTACATGCATGTATGTGTGTGTGTGTGTGTGTGTGTGTGTGTGTCTGCATGTGCAATACATGTGAACACATTTATATCATGTTTCATGTGTTAAGTGGATATTCTCCATAATATGCTTATATTCGCGTTATATCATTATTCTCATTCCCTTTAAAAAACAATTATCATGAAGATTAAACTTTGATGGCAGACATAACAGAAGTCATACTAGTCACATAATATCGACTGCCATGTGTGTTATTGATATTAAGCAAAATATGCCCTTTGACTATTCCTCCAAGAATTGATCACAATTAGCATAATATTAGCAACAACTTTATAATAATAATAATAATAATATATTATTTTGCTTCTTTCTTGTATTCCTCATTCCTTGGTGTAAACAATGAGATATTTTAAGACTCGGAGCTTAATATTCCTTAAAATTTTATTAATAGCACTTTCTGCATATCCCTTCGTTACTCATTATTACATAAAACCCCAGCTGCAACAGCTGTGGGTCTCCAATAGTTGTAAGCCATTTAATCAGGTGTTTATACTTGTGCAATTAAGACACCAACTGAAGTGGTTATGGGTGGCTATACACATTAGTGTAAGTGCTTCGTCTAGTTGGATGCGGTTTTATATGGTACCCTCACGCATTTTATATTAATGGATAATGGTCTGGCTATTTTGTCTGGTTGTAAGTGAAGGAAGAAATAGGAAAGGTTTTGTGGTTGGGAAATCCTATAAGACATAGAGACCTCATAATGAACCAATGGATGGGTCTTCATATACATTCGTGTACATTGTATGTGGTAGTCCCTATCCGGCTTCTAACAAAGGGAGCTATAGGACCTCGTGACGGACCATGTGATTTCTGTACTATAATTGATAGGCGTACATTGTATGTCTCACATTGTTAGCTAATTGTCCTCTGCATTAGTAGTGAGACAATCGCTACTAAAAGGTTTCATTAGAAATGGCTGTAAGATCCCCCTCATAGACTTTGTGGTTTTTATATAATATTATATACCTATTGATGTATCTTTGCTTTGTATTGTGTTGCATTATCAGCTAACTGTTGTATGTGCTATATTTGAGAGAATGGCTTCAATGAAAAGGAAGTTGCCATTGGAATCAAACAGTCAGCTAAGCCTTAATAGTTAAATATGTGCTGAATAAGTTTGTGCATATTATTGTTATTAGTGTATGTTTACTACCATTCATCTATAATTGGTAAAAATGGTTAGTCCTAAAGGAAACAATGACAGAGTTCCCTAATTATAATTGATACTGAAAGCGTGTGTGTTTATTTGCTTAATGAGCTGTAATTGATGAGTAACACACATAGCCATATGCACAGAGGACCCACATGCACTGTTTCCATTTGATCCAGTGTAGTAGATACAAGCCCATATTTGAAGAGAGAGGTCCATCTTCACTAATAAATGTATGCACCACATAATTTATTGTGCTATAATCCACTTCCATATATATATATATATATTTCATGTACTTACTAGTATACAAGCCCATATGTGAAGAGAGAGGTCCATCTTTACTAATAAATGTATGCACCACATAATTTATTGTGCTATAATCCACTTCCATATATATATATATATATATTCCATGTACTTACTAGTATACAAGCCCATATGTGAAGAGAGTGGCCCTTTATAGTGGTACCATATAGCGGGAAATTTTGAAAGGAGTTTAATTTGGAGAATTGCTAAAATTTTGGTGATTGGCAGCAGATTTTAATTTGGCAAATTTGTGGCCATGTGCCATTTGAGCATGCGCATAATGGCTTGTAAATGGTGGATTTTTATTTTTGTGAATGGCTTTTAAAACGCCAAATTCCCCAAATTTAATTCTCTCCAAAATTTCCCTCTATACAGTATGCACCACATAATTTATTGTACTATGCATGTAATCCACTTCCATATATATATATATATATATATATCTCATAATTATGACATCATCCTTTGATGTAGTCGGGTTTATATTTTTGTATATAGACCTGCCATTCAGAAATGCTGTCATCATTATGAAATATATCCTATATAACATACTAAAACTGGTCTATATACAAAAGATATAGACCTTTGGTGGGTGTCCTCGGATGTGATATAGCCCTTGGGCCTGCGGCCCTCGGGCTATATCACATCCTTGGACACCCACCTCAGGTCTATATTTTTGTATATAGACCTGTTTAGTATGATATATAATACACATATATACTTATTCCATGTACCAATAAATGAATGAGCATTTAGTTGTGGTTGTATATTATATATTTGTACATTTAAACTAGAAGGAATGCAAAAGATTAAGAGACTCTGCCTCCTAGTCACACTCAGATGTATGCATGTATACAGAAACACTCATTAGTAAGAGCTTTGCCCAATATTGCAATACCTATGTTATTTTGTATAGTAATTATTATCGAATTATTTATATTTATAATATGATTATGCTAGAGTTCATTTGTATCTGAAGCATCCAATAAAGGGTCTGACTACGTAGTATATTAATGGCACACCTTGAACTCCAAAGAGATTGAGTAACGTTGTTGTAACAACTTCCAGATGTTATGTAATCGTATTTTGTAATACGATACTATTAGTTTGTCTGTGCCTTCTGCCTCTCTGTCTCGGTTGTTTTTCATGAAGTGATTATATTATGAAAACATTAGCTTGCATTTGAGTGTGTGTGTGTGTGTGTGTAGCTGCAAAATGTATTTTTTAGAATATTATGTATGATGTTCACTTTAAGGTCATTATAATATCATTTCTCACCTATATGTCACACTATTCCTTGCCAAAAGAGCTCCACCCTAAAGGATATATGCCGTTATATATTTTAGGCTTACTGCATTCAATACTATTAGACTAGCGTGGCTCTTCTCTCTTCTCTGTGGCAGCTGTGACAACAGTGTCCGTCTGTTACAACTTAAAGTCACGAAAAGGACACACATCTTAGAGTCTAAACCTTAGAGTAATGCAATAAAGCATGGGCTATGTGATCATAAAGGACTGACATATGACACTAACACTCTCTCTTCTCCCTTCTATGTGTTTTGATTGCAATTATTGGCACCTGTCCCTGCAAAAGCTTTACACATGCTCATGGAACACTCCGAGCCACACCAATATACATAATGGTTTCCAGTTATCTTGTTATTCCATTAAATGTGGGACCTTTAGACTTTGTAAATAGTCTTTGTAGGTGTAAGTTCTAGCCTTTGATCATATTAAATGGCATGCATGTATGTACATTATGATCCTTCTCTATGTGTCTGTGTCTGTGTTGTTGATACAGGCTAATTGTGTTTCATCAAAAATGGTTAGGAGGGAATTCTTTATTTTTATTGCATTTTCTCTCACTGTGTATACGTGTGTATATACGTATACTCATGCGGTGTATTAGATTTGCTGGAAGGGAGGGATATTATTAAGGGAGGGGTAGCACTATTGGGTATTATTTTCTCTCACTGTCTGAGACATGTGATTGTTTTAATGTATAAACAGTGAAATCATCCGTAAGTCACGTCTCGACTTGATTGATGTCCCAGTCCGTGACATTTTATTAAATTAGTCTGCTGCATTCACACAGGTTTAACAGAGCCTGCCCCAGCCTGCCATAAGGCAAAGGGTGCATGGTATGGCTGTTGCCGTTTGATTTCGTGAGGTCGGTATTTTGTGCTAGCTGTTTACGCTCAGCTTCCATTTACCTTGTCTCAGTTAGCTTTTATCTGATATATTATAACAACAGAGCATGCTAAGTGAGCTAAGCAGCATGTTTCATGACAAGCCAAGCAAGCAATACATGGCAATTAGAGCAACTTTTGAAAGTTTGTAAAAAATCCAAATTTGATTGGAATCAGCTCAAATTTTTTACACAACATAAGAGCATGTATATGTATCAGAAAAAAATTATAAAAATGGAAAATTCCCTGCTTTTCATTTTTGGTAAAAAATTTTGCCATTGTCCCTGTACTATAGTACAGGGACTTGATCCCAATTTTGGAACAACTTTTTAAAATTTGTAGAAAAATTCAATCTTGAGTGGAATCAGCTCAAATTTTTTATGCATCATAAGTTCATGTATGTGTATGAGAAGAAATATATAAAAATGAAGAAATCTCTCCAAGTCATTTTTGACAAAATTTAGCAAAAGACTAAAGTGAGACCAAAGTCTCCCTAACCTCCCTCTAGATCTAACAGTGTTGATAATAATGATGATAATAATAATTATAGTACTTGATTAGTTATATACTACAGTATAATATACATGTACCAAATGCGAGCAATATTTAGATTAACTAAGTGGCAGTTCCACTATTGCAGTTTCCCCTTCCTGCCAGCCTGTTATTGCTTGCAAACATACATGTGGCCTCTTTAAAGCCCACTTGATAATCAAATGCACACATAAGAATGAGGTCAGACCATAACTGTCCAATTATTGCTGTGTGTGGTAATAATCGCATTAAGCATGTATTTTAGCTCTCATTTATTGTGTTTTATTGTTTGTGTCTCTGGTGGTCTTTGCTAATCATTCTTATTAGTGGCAGTCATGTCACACATTCACACCCACAATTGAGTTATTTCTTTATCAGCTTCATCATGTGTCACCGCTGGCTGACCTTCATCATTAGCTGATAAGAAGAGGCTTAATAAGATTGGACTCTCTCTCTTTATTTCATAAGCCGTTCGTTATAATTTCAAACGCTTGGCATTACAGTCTTGTGGTTTGAAAGTTTGCTGACATTGATGGTGAGCCCACCTGAATGAGTTTGGACTGCTTACTACACTTATTGCTCATCCTACACTGTTGTATGTCCCAATTTACTCTACTGCTAATTACAAAGACTCAGTTATGGTAGTCCTTTATCAAATGCAACTATAGAAGTCCTATAGTTGGCAATTATATCCTACACAGAACTGATTCTACTCTGTGAATGTCACAAGGAGCCCTCTTTATTACTCAATACATGGTTCCCACTGGTAATTACTCTCTAAGTATACTCTATATGGTCTCCTACTGATAAAGACAGTTACATGGTCACTGTATAAGGTCTCTTACCAATAAAATACATGTACATGTACACTCTGTATGGTCTTTGTACTGTATATGGTCTTCCTTCATTGTAATCCTCTGATAAGGAAGGACAATAGTACAATGCATACAATGTGTATGATGTCATCTTGATCAATAATGCTATTACACACACACACACACTCTCTCTCATATTTGTGGCCAGCTGGTTGCTACTCGCCTGAAGTTCTTTTTATGTGTATACCACTGATGGCATGCCTTGTACAAGAGTTGTATGTGTGGCATAACATTTTATAATATCCTTCTTTTAATCTCTTTGTTGTTGACGCTAAAGTTGCCGATTGTCTACGCTCTTGGCATTCTTTGGAGGTCAAAGGGACACCGTGAGCTCATTAGAGGCATTAGAGGCACTAGTCACCTCATCGTATACGAATGTATTGTTTGTGTATGCATGTATAATATGATACGTGGTGTATACATGTAGTTCAGGTTGTGTAGGAAGGTTGCATATATGGGATACTCTGAGAATGACTGTGCATTCTACATATTGTGTAGGCGATTGTTGGTGCCAATGAGTCTGTAATGCACTTTACAGCTTACAAGTTTAATGTATTTACAGATCACATGTGTTTCCTGGGACTTTTTGTTATTAGTATGTGTTTGTGTGTTCCCCTTTATTTCGGCTACGGATGTTTTTCATTACAAACTCTCTTTTTCTCTCCTTCCTCCCTCCCTCCCTCCCTCCCTCTCTCTCTTTTTTCCATTATAGGACACAGGCAGGACTCTACTGTATTACGAATCAATGAAATTAATGTCACACCAAACCTAGACTGATCCAACCTAGCTGTTCCATGTCAATACTCTTAACATGGCACTGGACAGGCTTCTGACAATTTAATTCATTTCTTTACAGTCTGTGTGTATGTATGTGTGTGTCCTTCAGTAATTATTAAATTCTTGCTGAGAGGGCGAGTATCCTGGAGTAGTTTATACTAGTGCAAAAGAGTTTGGCTTTATCTTTTTCTTAAAAATAAAATATCAAACCACCACCACGACATATCACTAATAATAATGAGAACTAGTAGAGTTAGTACTGTATATACATACAAGTGATGCCCAGGTGCCTCCATTGTAAAAATGAAATTCTTGTACTCTTCCTTTACCTCTTTACTGAAGTTTCTAAAGTATGTGTGTGTGTGTGTGTGTGCATTATCATGCGTGTGTAGTGGAATTATGTGCACGTGTGTGGAAAATGTGGTTATTGGTTTTGTGTGTACGTTGATGGCGTGTGCATGTAAAAAATAAATTTCAAATTTGTTTTTTCCTCCTCATCGCTTTTAGCTGACCTTTCCCCTTATCAGTAGCCAGAGGACGATTATTCCTAGCACTAGGTGTGTTCCCATGCCAGCATAGCCAATTGATATCGTTACCAATTCTATTCTCAGTCTGTAAAAAAGAATAAAATTTAATAATTACAAGTACATGTACATGTGTGTCAATTAATAGGTAATCAATATGAGTAGCAGGTAACGTAATACGTCTTTATTTAGTTATTATTATATCAAGAGTGGATAATTATATTTAATTTAGCTAAAAAGTACATGTAATTAATATGTGAATATTTTGATATGTGTACATTTAGAATGTGCTGTGTGTCAAGAATCAAACAAAAATCAAAATATAAATAAAACTACAAATCAAGAGTTCAATATTATAATACAGTAAGTTGAGGAGGAGGGGGAAGTGTCTAATGGATTGTAATGCAATAGCAGATAATGTGTATGGGTGTGTGTGTGCATGCTGTGGGACTAATGCAATGAGAAACGATTCTAAATTCCTCCTTTCTTTCCTCAATCACTCCCACACGCGTGACCCACGATTACAAGACACACTATAGTAAGAAAGTGTTGTATCGTTTACAAATTGCAACAAATTAAACTCCGTCTGTGGGAGAGAAGGCCAGTGGGATGAGAGAGAGAGAGAGAGAGGGTGATCATATAGAGGCTGGGCATGTACATGTACATGTAGTAGGATTAGGCTACTATGAATTGTACAGCTCGTGACTTGGTGTGTGCCCCCGTTGTGTAGGTATGCTAGCATGAAAGGTGTGGGAGTGTTCGTTGGCTGAAAGGCATACTACTGCATGAGTATAATTTAATACACCTGTTGTGATCAATGTTTGATCGATGTGACATGTATACAACTCTTTTTAGCCAAATATTGAGAATAATTGTGACCATATGTTTATACGTGTGCATGTATGTGGGATAGAAATGGAAAGATACTGCTTCATTGTATTGTGTATTAGAATCGAATGGAGAGATGATAGAAGCAAAAAAGAGAGAGACGTCCCACCCATACTCTGTATAGTACATCCATTTTAGCTATTGGGGATTCTTGTACAGTTAAAACTAATGCCATGCAGTTCAAATAGGCTATTGTGAAGTTCTTACAGGAATAGATTTACCATATATAGATTCCGGTTTAATAATATCATTCATCAGAGTATTGAATTTTAACAATATTTTCCTGATAGTCATGACATGTCATTCAACACATAAAAGTGTTTGACCTCTTCATTCCAACAGCTACCAATCAGCTGCCACCACATTTAATATTACCCACCACATTAATACTCTGAAACCAGCATCTCTTCTTCAATGGCTTTCATATGGTATACAAACCATACGAATGTGGTGAGGTTTGTTGTACACACATAGAGATGCATATGAGACAAAAATGTACACGTACATATATGCACACGAATGCCATGCATGTGTAACATCGTTTTTTGCTTATTGTCTGTTTGTAAAAACAGTTTCTAAAGATAGCCTTTGTTATTAGGAATACAGATGCATAGATGGGAAGAAAAGCTCATTATTAATTACCTTTATTACAAACATTAATTTAAAATGTTTAACCACATGCACAGAAATACACATGCTCACGTACATATACACAGAGACCAGCTGTGTGTGTTTGTGTGTGAGTGTGTGTGTGTGTGTACATGTACAAGCATATATTATTAGACTTTACAAGGCACTCACTTCACAAACACACAAACGGCAAACGAATTATATAGTTGACCATTATAAACAAATACGTCCTGTCTGTACATCTCAAAGGTAAATCTTTAGCCGCACAAAGGAATAAGTAGAGCCTTGGGTGATGGTATACAAGCATACATGGGAAACAAATGTAATAAACAGGAACAGATTATGTCCATAAAAAGCAAACAATTAAACCAAGGGCTGAAGCCTACACAGTAACACAGTGTACATCAATTTGTACATACATGTATGTATGTACGCATGTATTTGGTATATATCATATGTACATCTTACGTAAAATGACAGACTAGATTAGATTTAGCCTTTTTTTGATGCATTGGTTTGTACATAATTAAGATTAATCTCTCTGGCTGTGTTTGTGGTTCAGCTAGGGACTCAAGCACATGTACAATCATGTTAACAACCCTTGTATGTGTATGTGTATGTAAAGCATGACGTAATCCATGGGTCGATGAGTAATGGGTATACTGTTATCGATATTACACTGACTTACTAAAGTATCGACAGTTTTGATTATAAGTTTAATAATCGCAAACAATAATCATAAATTTTCCTTCTGACCACAAACACACACGGACAAGAGGCTAATACAGTCTATAGACTATAGAGCTAACAGATGTTAAAATAAATTAAGCACACACACACACACACACGCACTACAAGAATGACCATTAAATTATGCCAAAATATAGCCCAGAGGTAAAGACACACACATTCAAACAGCTGTTTCTTTAGTTGACACAAGGAAATGCCTTTTTAGAGAGAAAGAGGGAGAGACACAATAAGAGGAGAGGTATTGGATAACGTATGTATACCAAAGGAAACTTATTTGTTAAATAATTCAGATAGTGAGTGCAGTACACAAACCACAAACATGTTAATAAAAATTACAGAAACTAAGGCATGTAGAAAGGACACATGTAACAGATACATGTACATGTAAATTATTGTACGTCTAATAATATTTCTTTTTTTCTCACACTTACTTTTATTCTAGCTCTTTCATGTGTACATTGTACATGTACATTACGCATATAAAAGAGCTAGAATAAAATACATGTATGCTAAGAAAAGCTGAATAAAATACATGTATGCTAAGAAAAGCTAAGAGAAAAGAATAAATACCGTAGACGTACGTTCATTGCATAAAAATTACAAAAATTTATTCATAGCCTCAAGGCATACAAGCGTATATAAGGTGACATACATGTACATGTACATACGTGTACAAGTTTACATAGAACACAATGCATGTATACACATATTACATGTTACATGTAATAACACATATTACATATTACACATATTACATGTACATGTAATAAAGATAAAAGAAGTACACGTATGTGTTGTGTGTGTGTGTGTGAGGTCCGGCCTCTTTCTCATTCATGAGTATAGTAACTATAATTATTAGTGCTATTATTGCTAAGCTTCCTTTACTTGTAAAACAGTGACGTGTGCTAAATAGTATTCACAAGGACATTACCAGCTATCCTATGCATGTGTGTGTGTGTGTGTACAAATATTGTGGGCGTACGGACAAGATTAATGAAATTATGATTATGATAATAATGAAGAGGAAATCAAATTTAATAGTAGGATTCTGGGATGCCGGCTATAATGACCGTAATAGGAAAACACGCATAATGACAAGTGTTATTCTTGAATTATATAGACAAAATGTCATTATACCCGTATCTCATATACGAATGAACTCTGTATTGCATCACTGATGTGAATAATGATATTACTAAGATATGCGGAAAAAGGATTTAATGTACAAGACAGCTATAGGTACAGATACATGCCAATATCAACTCTCATTGAATTACATGTACATATCTCTTAATTGTGACATGTACATGTGTATTTGTATAATAAAGCTGTATGAAAATGACACCTCAGTTTTGTAGCATATCACTTTATTGAGGAATAGAGTAAAAGCTACTACTGATTTTGTCTTTGAGTGTACATGTACTACATGTAGGTCCATAATGTTTATGTACATGTACATGTATAAAATACAGTATTATGTGTATGTAAATGTAGAATGTTTCCTTACACGTAAGTTTGGAACAATATGAAAAATAGATATCCAAAGAAGAGAGGGAAGAGAATGACCAGTGAGACTATGATGGGGAGGATTGTTTGAGTTAAATTTCCTTTCATGCCTAAGAGATGATGAGCAAATTAATTCATTTAAATTCAGTACATATGTACATGTACTGTACATGAAGAATCATTCTCAAATAAAGTACAATTGAGCTAGGATCTTATTTTTGATAAGTGCTGATTGGTAAATATCATAGCCATAATGCAGGGCCACTGAAATAAATTTGCTCATTTCTTTAAATCCTCATAACTTGAGAACTTTGACTCGGAATCAGCTCAAACGTTCTACATAGCATAAGTACATCAATATGTATCAGAAAATGTAATAAAAATTGGGGGTGATTTCGGAGCCATTTTTTGGAAAACGCCATGGGCTATAGTACAGGGATTTTCCCAGAAATTGGCCTATTTAAAAAAATGGCCATAACTCAAAAAATTTAAGTCTGAATCAGCTCAAACTTTCTACACAGCATAAGGACATCACTATGTATCAGAAAATGTAATAAAAATTGGGAGTGATTTTTGAGCCATTTTTGGAAAAAAACCATGGGCTATAGTACAGGGTATATTTCATAAAATGGCAAGTATTTATAAATGCTTATAACTCAGTCAGAATCAGCTCTAACTTCTTACATAGTCCTTGAACATCAATAAATTATAACAAAATACTACATAAAGTACGTTGTCCTTAAATTTAAATTTTTCCAACACTCGATTATACATCTATTACCATATATGGTAGTCTTACACATAAAAATTCTAGCTCCATCGAGTGCTGCAATCAAAACCAGCAAGAGAAGCTCAGGGACGAAATTTCTTGTCGGGTAAGGAAAAAATAAACCTGGCAGAAAGAGAGGGAACGGAGGAGAGAAGATCATTATAAAAACTATGAGTACCACTGTTTACACTGTGCACCATGTTGCCATGGCAATATGTACTTAATTAAACAATTATTATTAAAAATACATTTTTACTGTTTACCTTTGTAGCAGATAAGACCCACTTCAAAAAGGTAGAGGAGAACCAAGTAGAGAGAGTTAAAGTACAATACCATTTGGAGAAGGAGAGGCCCTATGGCAACCATGGCTACCTCGAAGATTAAGATTAGATATTTTTCCACAAACTCGGTCACACCCACTCAGAATTAATTATTGTTAATTATTAGTTAATAACTACAATAGTAACGCATGTATTATAGATTAGTGCATGAATACTGCTTACTCCTTATTATGTGTGCAGCTTTCTTGTGTGACCAGTGACCGTTTTGGTAGGAGCTCAGTTGCAGGGATGTTTAGATATGTCAATCAATGTAAATTATCAGTGAATATATATGGGCAAAACAACAGGATATAGGATTATAAAGGAATCATGAGGTTCAACATTATGATGCATTTATTTGTAATGAAACATAATAAGCACAAGTGAAGTAAACACTCTAGACTTCTCTTGTTTGTTTAATTGGATGGGAACGATTGTTATATCTGTGTAACACGTCCTGTCTGGAGACTATAACAGCTCGACACACCCTATGTTTCTATGATAACAGAATCAAGGATTGGTAATCCGATATTGCTTGTGGGTCAAACGCATGCTATTGTATGCACTCCAGTTAGATGGCCATTAGAGCAATTTTATCACTCCATTAAGCAGTAATTATTTACATTGAGGCTGATTATGTGTGATTGAGAGCCAGGCAGTGAGACTGAGCCTAATGTATCAAGGAATTCATAAATGTTTCTGAGAAAGGCATCAGAGGAAGACAGGTCTAGACTTTAATCATTGGATTGCATGCATGGTAACAAAATTTAAATGCCATATAAGTGAAATACTGTAGTACGGTCGAAAAATAAACCTTTTCGTTTAAGGCTAAATATCCAATGATAAAAAGGCTGCTAAAGTCATAAATGGAAAAATAGGCAACATCAAAGTGCTTGATGAAGTCGATTATCCTTTGTATTTCTTATATAATTGTGCGTAGCTGGTTTGTGCACATGTGTGGCCGTTGTGCCTTCCTGACGCTTATTCTGGTTATCTTGCTTTGTCACTCTAACCTCTCTTCGTTTCATACTTCATTAAATCACAAAGCCACAAGCAATACTTCAGCTATTTGCTCCACAGCCCATTTAACAAGCTTTTTAAATGCCTGACTTCCAGTATCCAATGATGTATCACTCAATTCTCTTTAGCTATACAAACTCTTTTTATGAGCTATGAAGAGCATTTTAATGTGGGGCATTAACCTTTCTTAATATCATAGCAGAACTACAAGCTGTAACATGTATGCTTATGCTACTACACCCATCATTATACAATAGAGATTGAATTACTTGAGTATTACTCTATTCAGAACTACCGGGGGATTCTATCTAGCAACAGTCATGCTGATGTGTGCAATGATAAGATATCATGCATTTCCTTGCATGCTAGCTAAGCCATGCTTATCAATAAGTGTAGGTGTAACTCTCATTTGCTACCATTAATTGTGTCTTGATGTTGATAGTGTAGTACACACACAGACAGAGACAGACTCTTGAACTGTGTACTGCTGGTTTAGCTGTGAGGGAGTGCTTTAAGCGTACAATATGTTTTGATAATAAAAAGACTCTTTGTCTGTTTAATATTAGATTTTGCATCAAATTATAGCATACAATAGTAAACCTGCTGTTATTGGCCACAGGCAAATTGTCCCATTTCACTTTGACGCTAGAGCATAATGCCCTTCCTTATGACACAGTAGTACTATGAAATTTGATATGTAGCAGATTAAATCTGAGAGGGATATGTAATAATGATTAGCAGAAATCAATAGCTCAACTTGTTAGAGTTCACAAGTGCATTATGACACATCACTCCGTTACAACTTCATGCTTGTTTGCACTTATGTGCTTGCTATTCTTTTGTTAGATTTCAGCTCTCAGTGAGAGTCAGCGATAATGTCAGATAGCAATTGCATAACGAAGTCATGCGTCTTGTACCCTGTAATTGCATGCAATGATGTGTCAACACTTGTAATTAGAGAGAGAGAGAGAGAGTGATCGAGAGCAAGTGAGTAAGAGCATGTAAAAATAGACTTGTTGCTGCCCAAGCTAGCCCTGGTAAACATGTCTGCATGCATGCATGTTTGAGCAGATCTTTAGCATATAATGTCACACTGTGTGTTTGTAATATGCATACAACTTGCATGCACGCATATATAAATAATAGCTTGTTTGAATGTAACAATAGTAATGTATGTGTGGGTCAAATTAAACTTATACAAGTACAGTTCAGCTGCAAAGTATGCATGTTTGTCAGAGTCAATGCTATTCATACAAGGTAGGAGGTAATCTTTAATAGCATTAAAAACAGCTGCTATCATAGTAAGCTTGTTATTGCATCGTAAATTGACACATTGGATTAAATACACTATGACATTCATTCATTCATACTAACAGCTTTGTAATTAATATTACAGCAGAAGGCTGCTCCAAACTCTGTCACAACAGGACAGTGTACTGTAGCAACTAACAATCCCTCATATATGATACGCTATATAAGACATGCAATTAAGATTGACAAAGAAGGCATTATTGTTTAGGTATACAAAATATTGAATGCCAGTCTCTCCTTGTGTACAAACATCTGCCTTGCAAGCAAATATTTTAGCTTTTGTTGCATCATTTTATATACAAGACAGGAAGAGTATAAGGGTGCTATTTTGGGATGGTGATGCAGTGCCAGCAGTCTAACTCTAACTGCTTGTTATTGCAATCACTGTGTAGCAAGAGCTGCTAACACAGTCCACTGTTTGAGTGAATGGCTAACACATTTGCAGGTATAAGGTGCGTCAAATGGTGATAACGATGAGGTTTGCAATTACTTTTGAGTTTCAAGTGTTTTTTTAAAAGAAATTGCTATCATAATCAGTACAAATATTGAGTGATGACACGTTGGAGAATGAGACATAATGAATGATATAAGACACAGAAAAAATGAGAGAGAGAGAGAGGGAGGGAGAAAGATTACTAAAATTTCTCGGATTTGCTATTATACAATAATAATAATAATAATAATAATAACAACAACAAATAGATATTATAATTTGATATACATGTATGTAGAAAGGGATACGTTATTGCCTGCCAAGATTAAGTCCTAAGACCGTTTGATCTACTGAAGCTCACTTAATGTTAACATTTGGCTGTTGACCGCACCTCACACAAGTGCAGTCCGTAATCCTTGGGAAGTACATCAGCACTTTCTTTGTTACCTCATTCCCTTTGCTGTCAGTACATTTGAAGTCAACGGTTCTTTTTCTGACCTCGGCATCAAGGAAAGAGCAGCAGTTGCATACGCTTTCAACAAACGGTGGGCTTTGGATCACTCTTGTAAGAGACCTGCATCCTCCTTCGCAGTATGGGAAAGGCTCACGACCATCCTTACAGACTAGACCGGGCTCATTACCAGGATAGGAAATGGTGAAGTTCTTTCTCTTTCTATGACAGTGTGGGAAGTGATGGGCTGCTCCAGCATTCAGTGAACCAGCTTTGAGCTCATTTTCAACCTCCTGTGCAGAAGAATTTAATGCTGGAGGAGTTGTGGTGGTAACAGAGGTGTTGGCTGTCTCCTGACCATTCTCTGGTGCTGCTGTAGGGAGTGAATATGAGGCTGAGGCTAGGAGGAAGAGGATTAATACGACTGCCACGTGAATCCTTGGTAATTCTAAGTATTGCATCTTGGCTGAGTGATTGGTTCTTATTCTATGAGAGGGAAAGAGAGAGAGAGGGAGAAAGAAAGATGAAACATGAGCCAAACTCTCAAGTTGTCGACTTACTTGCTCGACAGAGAAAATAGATAGCAATGACAAATTTGCACAGTTCCTTGACGTTTATAATATTCCCAGTTAGCGAGTCAGGGATAGGAGAAAGACAAGAGATTGTGAGAGTAGATGAATGGTATGACTCTCCAGAGCTGCAAGGAGCGCTTTTTATACAAAAATTACGCGCCCACGCATGCTATTAACCTAATTATAACACACATAATATGCAGCAAACAAGTGAAAACTTGCAACTGCTTCCTCCCTTTCTCTCTCTGCTTGCTTTCTTCCTCTTTAAAGCTCTCCATTCATCCCATTTCTTTAGCCACAACTAGTACAGTTCCTCCATTACCAGGGAGTCAGCTAGTCTAAGTAAACAAAGGCCCCATTGTTTACCATAACAAGAGTGACCAAGCAAGCAATGAAGTAAGAACCTTCAAGATGACGTTATGCATTATGCATCTCTTTTAACAAACATTGAAGGCACGGGATAGAGAAAGTGAAGCGATATCCTCATTGTTTACCAATGGCCACGACTAACAGGTTATTTTACCAAGAGGACCCCGCCACACATACTGTAGAGCAAGATTCAAGTCCAAGTAATCTATCACATTATGTATTAAAGAAATAGTACTGTAGTCTGTAGCTTGTAATGCATATTATGTATTACAGTGCATCATTGTATCTTATAGAAGTAAGCCCAGTGCTTCTAATATAAACATTAAGCATAATAAACTGTAGATTGTATATGCATCTGCAGCACTCACTGGACTATGAGGGTTATTTTATACAAAGTATATTATCAAAAATTTATCTTAGCTCCCAAAATAAAACAAAGTTTATTATTATTATAGCTATCATTGTTATTTATTATTTATTATTAGTACTATTGATAATAATTACAATTGACTTTTGATTTGAAAAAGCTATTCGTTCTCTCTTATTCTCTCGTAAACACAAGGATGCCCTCACTGACGCTTGTATCCAAATTCTATCGCATTGTCCTCTCGAAAATCTCCGTATCGCCATATATTTACCTACAAGAGACAGAGGAGGGAGAGGAGGAGAGAGAAAAGGAAAGAGGAGACAAAGAAAATAGAAAGGAAATGGAGGAAAGAGAGAGAAAGGGTAGGAAAATGAGAGTACATTATGCATGCATAAAGACAAAAAAAGAAAGGCAGAGAGAGAGAGAGAGAGAGAGAGAGAGAGAGAGAGAGAGAGAGAGAGAGAGAGAGAGAGAGAGAGAGAGAGAGAGAGAGAGAGAGAGAGAGAGAGAGAGAGAGAGGGAGAGAGGTAAAGAGAATTCATATAAAAGAGAGCCTCCATAATTACAAACATCAACATAATCGCAAAATTCTTCAACAAAAACAATCAACCCACAAAAGCGACCTCTGTTTGGACTTCACCCTCTTAAACGCATTAAAAAAAACGTGACGTAGCTATAGCCATGAAATACATACGCTCTCGACCCAATTATAAGTAGCCACATTCATGGCATACAATTAGCAAATTACCGCATGCATTCTATACACACGTGCATGTACACAAACAAACACACACGTATATCATTTGTTGACTACACCTGTGACTTGACCACATTCAACATGGGTCAGTGATGTTATAAGAGTGGTTCCTTTTACTTGTGAGATTCATAACAAGTGACAATGAAATCTAAGAGAGTGTCATTAGAGCACTGCACGATATGGCAACCCACAACCTAGGCCTACTTTCCTTTGAGGAATGATTTCAAACTAAAACATCAGTGACCAAGTATTAATTATTTATAAGTGATATTTTAGCGTGGGAATGGTTCTAATGGTACGCTTTGAGAAAAAAATGCGAGTGAGTGATTCTGAATGCGTGTAACCTCCATCCCATTGAGTATATTATTTTGGTCATTAAAAACTAATCAAAACATAAAAAGTTAATTGACTATATACCACAGAAAATAACATCTTTCTCTCTCTCCATTTATTCTTTTTTACCCTTAATCCTTCATTTCCTCTTCTTTTCTCACTTCCCCTCTCTATCTCACATCCACACTCATACCCACTTATTAAATCACTAATTAAACACACACACACTCTCTCTCTTAGCTCACTTCTCAGTATGTGAAGTAGAGGTGAACTATCACCCTGTTGTAAGTCCCCTAACATCTACAGCTGCTACAATGCCTGGCATTACAAAAACTGAACATCATGTGTCTACTATATCATATAATACTATACCATAATACTACACACATATACACACACACACACACACACACACACACACGCTTACACTAGAGCTGGCTATTCATTGAATATCAACAGTTAATAAGTGAACTATGGCTCTCACTATCTTGTCTATAAGCTCACACAATGGACTATATAGTATAATCATTGGCTACTTGAAGACAAAGACTACAGGGCATGGAGTTATATGGAAGAGAAGACTCAGGAAAGACATACTGGAATGGCAGCTCAGTGTGTGAGTGTGTGTCCATATATTGTGTATAAGTCATTAGGGTGATGACCACAGTGTGGATTATATAATACATGATGGAGTGTGGGACTGAATATACATGTACACAGTGGAGTCAATAATTAATTGGATTGGCTGTAGAGACAGTTAGCCAAGAGTATAACGATAGTAAACAGAGCTAATGAGTCTTTGGACATCATTGGGTATCACAACTAATGGTAAGATCAACAACTGTAACAGCAGTAAGTGACCACAACCGTATACTTAAGCATTATAGTAAATACAGGGAGCTAGAGGTAAATATAAAAAATGAAATAACCGTTACAAAGAGTACGTGATCTAAGTATAATATAATAATCATTTTAAAACTAGTATTATAATTATTTTAAAATCAATTGTTCCAAAGGAACAGGTGCATCGATTCACACCTAATGAATAAAACCACTCACACCCACACGCATTAATAGAATATAAACGTAATACACGTACGTGTATATACTAGAAGCCACATATACACACGTGCAGGGCAATCAGAGAGACTCACGAGTCTTTACAAATACCCACACAGTCAGTCACACGCTAATAGACAAAAGGGAGCAAGGCCTAGTTCTAAAAATGAATTACAAAAAGGGACACACATAGTGTATGTCACACCTGTTTCAAAGGGACACAATGGAATAACATGCACAGCTCTAAATTAACCACACTGATGCAAGGCTGACAGAACAGAGCATATGGTGGCGTGTTAGATGAAGTGGTACACAGCATCCACAAAAATTAAAAGACAGTAACCACTCAAGAGCTCATCAAACCAATACCAGCCTAACCTCAGCTGTCTCACCCTCTTTTAGAGGTGCATCTCGGGATAAACTGTGTAGTGTAGATCAAAGATAAGAGATTATGTAACAACAACAGTTGATACAAGAGCGCTTTAACCCTAAGGCTCTGTCTCACTCTCTTTCTCTCTCCTCATTTCTCAAAACAATCAACAAAGACAGGGAACAGGGCGAGAGCAACAACAAATTAGCTATACAGTAATCACGTAATTAGCATCAAAATTAATTATAAAATCTTCCTATGCATCCTTCTCACACACAACAAACACAATGCATCACAAACACAATGCATCACATACAGTATGTGCAAGCATGTATGTAATTAATTGCATCGCCGGTGCTACCATAGAGGGCGATGGGTTGTAAGTCTAGTAGATAATAAAATTACAAGCAAAAGCAAAACAGAATATTATACAATCATCGTGCCCATGTGTGTCAATGTGTGCATGTTCAGAAGAATTTCCATTGAAAATGTGTTGACAAGAATTTTGTAATTGGATGAAGAGCATGCACAAGATGCCTGTAATGCATGGACATGCAAATGGGGCATATACTGGCAGGTATAACGGACTCTGTATCTGACTAATTTGGTAGAAGTAACTAGTGCCTAAGCTACTGCCTCATTAAAACTGTGTGCGATGATAGCTAGTGGACATAGGATCGAAATTCCCCAAATGAATAAAATAACGTCACACCACAAAAATTCAGTTTTAACATACTTCATTAACATATACACACACACACATGTATATATTGTATATGCATTAACATGTTATGATAATAAAATGTGAGTCTTAAAAATGAAATAAGAGCAAATCCCCCACTCATTGCGTAACTCCCTAAAATGTACTCGCGTATCAAAATTATGAACAAGTTTACCAAATAAAACTCCCAGTAGAAGGCCTTATGAGTAAACTCAGGCACCATATCAACATCTATAGCTACCCACACACACACACACACACTCTACTAGGAGGGGGCAAGAGGTCAGTGTAGTACAAGTTGCATGTGAACTTGTTGAGTCAGCTATGATTCACATATACTTGCAGACTGGTTTCCAATACAGGTATATCCATATTTATAACAACTGCATGTCATGATAGACAAGGTCTATCTATACAACAGCTATAAAAACTAGAGCATTATGGAAACGACATGTAGGATAAAAACAACACACACACAATGGTCTACATACATATAAAAGTAATGAGAAATATACATACATATGCTTCAAAATAGTAGCTTTAATGCATGAATTAACAAAGAAGAAGAGAGGAGAGAGCTAAAGCAGAGGTGACTGAATACTGTGATGTATACCACGTGGCTTTGTGGGCTCCAGTCCAACCAACAGGGACACAATAACAACTGACATAATCTCTTCCAGAAACTAATGTTAACAAAACAATCATGTCCTTGAAAAAAATGTATTTCTACTATAATCTTTTGTGGTTTGTAACCTACTCTTTCTCCCTCTTTATGACGTCAATACATGTACATGGCTGTGTCGCATTACTTTGTGACAAAGAAGTAACGCATGACTAGTGTACAATATATATTATATACATGCAGACCATAAAAGTAATGATCATCATTAGTAGGGGGAGACTGGGAGTCTAAGAATCATCCCTCATAAATATAATAACAAGATCTTAAAGCTCAATATAAACTAACTAATTGGAGGACTGACTGCACCCAAAAATAAAAGAAAAGAGAGAGAGAGGGAGGGAGGGAGGGAGGGAGAGAGAGGGAGGGAATGGATAATGAATGGAGGAGAGAGAGAGAGAGAGAGAGAGAGAGAGCAGACCAGATCAGGTACACACTGTGAATGATATAACAACAAATATGGTCTTTATCCCAGCTCAAAGACACAATATTCCACAGAATAAAGCAATGCCTACCATTCCACAATACCCCCTAGGACTTGAAAATATTTATAGAATGAAACAGAGAAAGTATTATTATGACTGACTGGACGTGTGGCCTGTCTACCAGACAAACCTCTTGACACTCAGAAACTATCCTAATACACAGTTGATTCCCAGACTATTAATGATATATGTAACTATTGAACTACTTAGCTTCCAGCTGTTTCATTTATTTCCACATTCAACTTGTACATGTATGAATGTAGATACATAATGATATTTATAATATGCACAATCACAAAGAATGAGCCTTTATTATAGGTGAGAGACATACAAGCATGCTTTTGGCTCTAAAACAAAGAGGCACACACACACACACACAATAAAAACTCTACCATACCAGACACATATACTAGAGACACATACCATGTGTACATACTGGCTCTGTTAATGATGACTGTGCACTCATTAACTAAGAGAAAACTTGTACAGACAGACTCCTACTCAATACACATTGTACATTAATTAGAAACAGACTCCACTAGTGATCACTTACTACTTACTACAGAGAAAAATATGCGAATAATGAGATATATATATACACACTCACATAGAGGCACACTTACAATTCATTATATATATAGACAATCCACTCACTCACTAGCTACAACTACCAAGAGAAACACAAGGCAGACAGCTTATTGGGAAACAATAGACAGACAAATTAGCAGACATAGACAGAAGACTATGACAGACAATGACACACAAGGGAGAAGCTAACCTCAGTATAGACACAGCATAAGGGACCATAGACAATAATAAAAATATAAGAGAGGGTTGCATATACTGCTCACATGTGAACCTTGTTTATCTGTTTCCCATACACTGCCACACACGCCTACTGATAGCTATGTTACAGCTGCAAGTATAGCATTACATTTATATATTTTTGAAGTCTAAATATAAAGGACAGAGCAGGCATACAATATTACATAAAGCAATGTTAACGGGCCTGTGAAAGATGATAACATAATGTTAATGAGGTTTCTGTAGAAACCCACTTAAAATAGACTAAGACAACATGGTCATTGGGGCGGCTGCACTATTGTGGTGGTAATGAAAGAAGGAGAAATCACAAAAGTACATGTAATTTGCTGGAAAGTGACATAATAAAAGAAACATAAAGCACGTACTCTTTTGATAAACAAAGGGAAGGAAGAGAGGGGAGGGAGAGAGAAGGGAAAATAAGGTCAAGGAAGCCATGGAAGACTGACAATCCATCATTAAAGGAAGGGAGGTGGTGCATAACACAGCTACCACCAATTAGACAAGTCCATGTAAATGTACTTCAATACCATTCCCTCCAAAATGATATCTTAGAAACAAAGGAGACAGAGTAGTGCCAACAGGTAAGGCACCACAAACAATAAAGGCTTTCCAATATAAATAA
This sequence comes from Amphimedon queenslandica, assembly GCF_000090795.2. Classification (NCBI taxonomy): domain Eukaryota; kingdom Metazoa; phylum Porifera; class Demospongiae; order Haplosclerida; family Niphatidae; genus Amphimedon; species Amphimedon queenslandica. The sequence continues at coordinate 97,992 of NW_003546403.1, read as the reverse complement.
AAGCTTTGCCGGAATATTGTGTTTCATAATATTTGTAAACTCTGAAGTAAGAGTTACTAAGCAACATGATGCCGACGATGCCATGAAAGAGAAACCTAACATAAGGAGGGAATACATGTCTTGGCTCATTACTCAAAGAATGCAGAGTACAATAAAGAGAGAGAGAGAGAGACAATTAGTGAATACTCTAAAACTTGATAGTCTGTCTACTAGCTTGCTATACTATAATAAGCTTTTCCTTCCTATTGGATATCTTCCCAGTACATGCAACCTCCTCCACTTGAATGTACTCCATCATTGATTGATCCACTTCCTAATTTCGTTAAATGAGACAGATCAATAAAGAGTTGGGCCTGTATGCAAGTAGATGATGCACATGCTATACAAGGTACACATCCATTATATGCACATGTACATGTATGTATAATTAACATGTATGCACAGCCAGAAAATATGGACACTTACAGGGTCTTGCACTCATAAACACTATCAATATTAAATAGCTATAATCTTAGCACTTGAGGTGATCTTCACACGTTGCCCAAACTGTAAATGAATGGAAACTAGTGGTAGCTATATAGGGATACATGTATGTACATTAACAAGACTGTAAAGAAAACTCTTAATAATTTAGGTTAGAGGAAATATACATGTACATGTATGTACATACATGTACATTCAATGTAACTATAGGGCACACACACACACACACATGTATCATGTAATGTTGGTTAAAAAGTGAAGTTTGTCTTGAGTTTCAGGTGTAATGAAATCATGAGACGAGGTGTGTCTTAGTATATATCTACATTAATTCATTGAGACGGAGACACTATTGGATGTCAGCTAGCGGTTGAATGTTATCTTAAGTGAGGCTAATCCATTATTGATACTTCCTCCTCTTTTCTCATTAATTTCACAACCTCTTTCCCATATCAGCAACCCACTTTCATCTCTCTCTTAGGCTCACTCTATGTCAACACTGTAACACGACACCACAAATCATCTTATTATACTGAGAGAGGACACACGTAAGCAGCAGGCACACACACACGCACACACACACACACACACAGTCACAGATACGGACACACATACAAGGTCATGCAGACATGCGTACCAGACACACATTAAGCAATTATGATAATTATAATAACCTTTCATCTCTAACTAACAAAGAAACGGGCAGACAATAGATGAAACATGCAAAGGCACACACATGTAAGCAAGTTACAAATAATGGACTATACACATGGAGCTCTCTTCTATTTCACATTATGAGAACTTGGCAGTGGCTGTTGAATGTCTAGACACATACATGTACATGTATGTATGTATGTACACATGCCATGTATTCACACATTGACATTAAAACGCACTTGAATGTGCATACACAACACACAAACTCTCTCTCTCTCCCTCCTTCTCTCTCTCTCTCTCTCCTCTTTCTCTTTCAAATGGCAAGGGATGAAACACCTTAATTATATGACTGTCTGTTGAAGAAGGTCCACGTACCATAATAATTAACAAAACCACGAGATACATCACATAGATGTATACACACACTAAGGAAATACAGTAAACCTCTACATGTACACACAGACGCATTCATCATAACTGTGACCTAACACTGCTACAAGTACAAGTACATGCTTGTATATACTGAGAGGGTTTCCCACAAGCATGCTTAGTGAGCCAAACAGCATGCTTCATGAGCTGACAGGCAATAACTGGCATTTGGAGCAACTTAAAAAATTCGTAAATAATTCAATTCTGATCAGAGTCAGCTCAAATTTTCTATACAACATAAGTACATGTGAATGTATCAGGAAAAGATATAAAAAATGGAGAATTCTCGTTTAGCCATTTTGACAAAATTTGGCTAAAAACCCTGTACTATAGCACAGGGACTTTAGCCCGATTTTGGAGCAACTTTAAAAATTCATAAAAAATCAATTTTGATCGAAATCAGCTCAAATTTTGCACACAACAACATAAAAACATGTATATGTATTTCAAAAAATTACAAAAATGAAGACTTCTCTACTTGTGATTTCTGTCAAAACTCCCTGTACTATATAGTACAGGGTTTCACAAGAAGTGACATGAGGACTATGCCAAAATCTTGTGGGAAACCCTGCGTATACCTGCAGGCCTATGCACGTAATGATACACTTGCAGCTATTAGGCTTGTATTTGAAACCTTCTCTTAACCAAAAGGGAAATGTGGTACAATGGGCAGGAGATACACCTGCAAGAAACCATCCATCTTCCCATTTAGTGCAAAGGATGTGTGAGGGGATTAATGAAGAGCAGCTGCTTATGGAAAGGAGGACAAGGTTGTATCATGCAGTGGCAAACACACAAATGTAAACATGAAGACCACAGAGAAAGAGAGAGAGAGAGAGAGGGAGAGAGAGAGAGGGAGAGAGGGAGAGAGGGAGAGAGAGAGAGAAAGAGAGAGAGAGAGAGAGGGAGAGAGAGAAAGAGAGAGAGAGAGAGAGAGAGAGAGAGAGAGAGAGAGAGAGAAAGAGAGAGAGAGAGAGGGAGAGAGAGAAAGAGAGAGAGAGAGAGAGAGAGAGAGAGAGAGAGAGAGAGAGAGAGAGGGAGAGAGAGAGAGAGAGAGAGAGAGAGAGAGAGAGAGAGAGAGAGAGAGAGAGAGAGAGAGAGAGAGAGAGAGAGAGAGAGAGGGAGAGAGAGAGATACAATGAATTAGAGAAACACTAGAGAGAGGGGGAGGGGAAAAGGAATAAAATAAAGAAGGTAAAAGTAAAAAAAAACATTCTCTCTCTTCGCTCTACATGCATATTCATTGTATCAATAGCTTCAGATGCTCATTCAAAAATACTTTGTTTTGTAAATAAAGCAGCCTCCAAACGCTGACTGTACAGTCTCTAATTAAACAAAGAGCTCACAAGGCCCTAATGAATTGGTTACCAAGATACAACATAATAGCATTAAAAGATTGGATACATGATACCATAATGGGGACTCTCTCTAACTGGGATGTAAATAACAACCATGTACATGTACATGTACATTGTGTACATGTGCATGTACATGTTTGTACATGTACATGTACATGTACACCTTGGCTCTCCTTATCATCTACTTAAAAGATTCTTAGGTGTAAATACATTATAATGTATTGCATAATAAAAAAATGCAAAACATGCGAGTCGTTAGAGATCAAATAAAGAGTTGCAATTTGCACACACAATTAAAGCACAGGTAGTAAACTCAATGCACATGCATACAAATACATGTACATGTAATGGACATGTACGTATACATGTACATGTACATGCACATGCAATGCACATGTGAAAGATGTAGGATAATATTTTAGCGACATACACAGGGAGATGACATGGTGGCATTAACAGAATGAGCTAGTACAAACACTTCAAAAGGGCCCCAGTTGTAAATGTACATGTACATGTACATGTAGTACAATGCATTAAAAAGCACATGAAACGAACATATTAATATCGCACGAATACATGTACCTGTATTACGTGTATTATATACATGTACATGTGCATGTGCATGCATAGACTAGACTTTAGATAAAGGTGTGGACTAATTTAGTTGTCTGAGAGCCTTCCACAAAGAGAGTAGAGTAAAATAAATTTAAAAATGAGTAGACACAAGTCACACAAATACACACATACTACGATCACTATAACATATTACATAATAATAATAATAAGAATAATAATAATAATAAGAGGGGCAATTCAATGATGCTTCAGGCATGCCTTCCATCACCTCCATTATCCTCTAGCCCCCCCCCCCCACTTAACTCCACTCCCCCTCTCCTCTTCCCTTTTCTTTTCTTTCCCCTTTCTTTTCTTTTATTTCTTTATTGTAATTCCTCTCTCCTTTTTGTTTTGTCCTTGTTATTGTTGATTCTTTGTTTGTTTTTGTCGGTGTTTCTATTACTTGTCTTATTATTGTCTTAGTCTTTTTGTTTTATAATAATAATAATAATAATAATAATAATAACAACAACAATAATAATAATAATACACAAGTGTAGTATTATTACTATGTGCAAGTAAATTTAAGGCATGGTTGATCACCTCTGCTTATATCTACATGTACATGTACATGTAGACGCTAGAAGGCAAATAAGAAGTCAAGTCAGACGAAGCACGTCAAAGCTATGTGAACTAAAGGGATGCATGCAGACGTAGGAGGATTATTGGGGAATTATGATACAAAGCAGGTGTGTGTGTACGTGTCTACGAGAATAGAATTCTTCATAAGCTTTGAGGATAAGTACCGACACATTATTGAGAAGAATGGATGGCCTCTCATGTAGATGTATATACACACATACACAATGTATGTACAGTGTAGTAGTGACTGATTAGAATGTAATGCATTTATAAAAATTGAATAAGAGTGAGAGAGAAAGGGAGAGGGAGACCAGGCGACTGCAGGCTGCAGTTAGATTGTATATCCCATTGCCACTAGCACAGTAATTATTAGGACAGAATTTAACATGATTACTCTCTCTACCTACAGCAAATGATTCACTAGAAAGTATGCACACATATTTAATTAATAACAACTAAATATAGTCTAAAATACGAGGATAAACATAAAACAAAGATAAGAGTTCTATTAGGTATTGGAACTAGCACGTACCAACACCCTAATCAATAATCATTGACTAGACACTTTCAATCAATTGATACATGACAAGTCTTGAAACATGCGATTTGGGATACAGTGCTGAGAGTTAGATCTATTGATTGGAGTCAGCTCAAACGAAACACATAACACAATAATCCACAAAAAGTAACAAAAAACTGATTTTATTACAAAACTCAATTAAATACATTATCTCTCTCCTTATAATCAATTTATCTATAGTAAGATCCGCTTCAAAGGTGATCACTATGGAAATGATTAACCACACGCCTTGGTTACCTAGCAACAAAATGCCTAACGGGCGTGGGAGAGGATGAGGGGGAGAGCTCTAAGTCTTCGCACAATAAATATTGATTTTTTATAAAAACAAATATCTCGGACCAAAGGCTCTTATAAATCCAGATACATGCATGGATGGACGCGTTGAAATAGAAATATTGTAAGGCTACTGTGGGCCCTAATCAGGAATACCTGCTAGTAATAAAGTCGCTAAATTAAATACGCAAAGTTAAATATCAAAACTTGAGTAAATATTTACAAAATGAACTTCCTTCTACAACTGTAAGCAAAGGTTGTATAACATTGTACCTGTACATGCTATAGGGAATAAGTCAGAAATAAGAGAGCAACTATTATACACATCACACAACAGATATTGCACAATCACAAACTACAGTGTAGTTGCATGTACATCTATCAGCTCTGGATCTGTGCTACATTCTAATTCAGTATTACATCATCCTATAGCTATTAGAGAGAGATTAAGCAATTATTATTTTCAGTTGCGACATTTGAACATATAGTAGCAATTGCATAATAAGAAAGGGCATATGATATAACATAACCTTGTCTAGCCAGCAACGCACCCGCGTCCATTAAAACACAAAGCACTGCAATGAATACATTAACTGTTACTAAGCAACAGACAGGCTCATACTACAAATGTTGACTAGACAATGACATTTGTATGAGTGTATTGTACAACAATAGTCGGTTATACATCAATAGAGCCTTATACTAATTTAATATACATGTATATGTAATAGGGAATAGAGGCGGATACGGAATCATGAGAAATACCATGAGAATGACGTGTGGCGATAGAGAGAGAGAGACAGAGTGACGGGCGTGGCAGGCCATGATGGCAACAAAGAAACACCTTCAAAGATTATCACCAAAGTTAGTTACCATAGAAGAAAAGGATACAAGAGACTATTGGGTGTATACCGATACATGTACGCGTACATGTACATGTACACGTAGGTGTGATGGTTAATATACAAACACACCATGAGAGTGACATTAAGAGGTTAGGAGTAAAGTTCCAAGTCCCTCCCTAGCAACAAGAGGGTGCAGTGAGAACATTGAAATATCACTTCAAACAAAAGATAATTGGACACTTACTCACGGGGCAACAAGGCTCGCGTGTATAAATTCAAATACATATTCTACATGTACATGTACATGTACAATCAAATACGATAATTAACGTACAATGTAAAAACTCATTTAGTCACAGCTAGTGATGTCTAGACCCATGGAGTACTACTAGCTTAAAGGATAGGCCGTGCACTACAACAAATGTACATGAACACGTACATGTACATGTACGTGTTCATGTACATGTATGGTGTGACTGAATTTGATGATGGGATGGAGTGATATAATGAGAATCGATCAAAATCTACTTACATGCCAGCCACAGACCACACCAAAAATTAAGAGACAATGCGCACATGAAGTTTAAATCAACACTAACAAATGTCCCTAATTTAGATGATTACACGGACATACACACATATACATACATGTACATGTACATGTACATACATGTACATATTCATTTGTTGATATAGTGATGATTATTAATACAAAAATATGCACAGAATTTAAAAGTGGTCTAGCTGAAGCACATTCTGCATAGCATAAGGGCATTCACTGAAAAAATAAAGTAATAAAATCTTGAGGGTATTAAATATGCATGGTAATAATAATAATAATGTAGAGCATAAACAAAAACTGTTAAAAAATATTAAAATTTGTGAGGATGAAGGCCTCAGTGAAGTGGTTGATGACAATTAATACATAAAGAGCTAACAGTGTTGAACTGTTGTCAGTCTAGTAAAGTAGGATTATACTATAACAAATCAACAAGTCTTAGCTGTCACTTGATATCAGAGTAATGGTATACATGTACATGTACATTAAATGCATTCACTACAGAGGAGAGACAAATGGACTATTGGGTGTAACCATTGATCCATCATACACTCGTGAGAAGTAGAGGATTACATAAAAAGGTTCACATAGTAAGGAAATACATGTACATGTACGGATACCTTTTAAGCAACCTCCAAAGAGATATCAAATACCACATGTAATGCTGATGTCACTCCTCGTGATGTAATGCAAAATAACATATGGGTTATCACTGCTAAGCAACAGGAACCGCAAGCCAGACATAACACAAGATGTTTTAACTTAGAAGAAAATACACTATTGTGTAGAGCTTTATCAAGCACACGTAATAAATATATATGTACATGTATATAGGATACATGATCGAAAGAGAGTGAATTCAATTACAGGAACCCACAACGATACAATTTTATGTAATATACTACACAATGCCAATTGCTTGAACAATAAAAGTCACGAGGGATATACATGTACATGTATTCTATATACCCAATAGTGTCCACTTTTTAAAGTATTACAGAAACTTTAAAAAAACAAAAAACTAAAATTACTATAGTAATGTGTATTATACGACAGGTACATGTGTACATATTAGTGGATTATGCATGTAATACATGTACATGTACATACGCTGGTAAATGTACACATAGCATGATGTATTATACTGCATGTGTCTTGCATGCTATGATACTACAATACATCAAACTAGGATATACTCCATCATGTATTGAGAATACATAGGGATCTGAATGCAAGATATGTCATAGAGGGAGATATTAAACAATATATTACGCATGAAATATGAGATGCAGCCAAATTACTAACAAATTAGTTGCCAGGGAGACAGAGATGGAGGCATGCTACTAATAGCAATTGGTTGCCAACTTACGTGACTCTTCCTTGCTCTATCCTCAGCCTCAATGTAACGAGTGATCTTAGGAGAGAGAGAGAGGGGGGGGAGAGAGAGAGGGGGGGAGAGAGAGAAAGGCAGAGAAGGGAGAGAGAGAATTAAAAATGGGTAAGGGTAAAATGAAGCAATATAAATGTCAAATACAGTCATTTTCATTATTTATCAAATGACTCACATTTTATCATACATGTCCATGTACATGTACATACATGTACATGTACATGGACATTATGTGGTCTTGGTGATACAAATTAAGAATGGACACAAAGTATGAACAAATATATACAAACAACAGAAATTGGACAAATTAGTCAATTAGGAAAAACTACAAATGACACACACATTCCTTTTGAAACAGAGGGAAAGTGTGCCAAAAAATCCTCACACGTCATCAAATGTGTACACACACACATGTACATGTACATGTATACGTACATTCACACACGAATCGACATTACCATATGAGCCACGTACCATATTACTTGCATGATGCATGTAATAAAATAATAACAATGATGCAAACACAAGGCAAGAACTAAAGCCCATTTGTGTTCACTTTATGTCCTCATTTTCTAACCATAACTTTTGACTTGGTGGTTCTATTATAATAATACACATACCAATGCATTCTTCTCTTTCCTCTGCAGCTATTGTGATACACTAAAGAAGTAGCTGTAGGCTTTTAGCTTACAGTTAGTTGTATAAGCCATACAGAAAGTCCAGCTATACAGTACATGTACATGTACTTTCCACAATATTGTATTGTGTCAATTGATGTAGGAGTCTAGCTGTTAAAGGCAATGGACTTTAAATGTGTAGTGTACATAAAGAGAGAGGGGGGAGAGAGAGAGGGAGAGAGAGAGAGAGAGAGAGAGAAGTAGGAGAGAAAGTTCCATTAAAGTGCATAGTAGGAGGATGAGAGAGATGGAGAGGGAGGGAGGGAAATAACGACTAAATAAGGAGTGGAGTACAGGATCGGGAGAGGGGGAGTAATTGAAAACAGGGAGGAGAGGCTGGGAGAGAGTGAGGGAGAGTTAAAGGCATGTGCATTGACCAGTACTCGCGCTAATAAAGTAAGTAATTGGATAATAATTGTGGACAATAAACACGGAGGATTTAAATAATCATTAATAGATATATTGTAGCAATTACGCGCTTCAAATTGTAATTCCTAGAATCAGTTAAAACACTCAGTGAGTCTTAATGGTGATATAAAATAAACATAATAAAACAGAGACCAAGAGGAGTTTACAACAAACTTATATCCAATCAAAACCAAGTCAGAATAGATCATAAATAGCATATCCTTTTTGCTTAGCAAAACCAAGTCTAGTACAAAAATAATTAAGTCTTGATTGTGGTTACATGAATAGAGCTGCAGGTGTCACTCTGCACTGAAGAAATTAAAACTGTTTTCCAGGGGAATTTTCTTTATTTATTTCCTGGCTTGACTCTTCAAAGTGAAAAGGAGTGATTTAACTCACCACCAATGATTGGACATGCTGCAGAATCAGTACAAAAACCTGCTTCTTAGCACCTGCCCTCCCTCTCCCCCAGACAACAAACATCTCCATACGTGTGCATACATCCAGTAGATGAAAGGAAACCCGATGCAATGATGAAAGCTCTCGAGCGGCAACACACATTACAAAAGGTCGGGGCTAATCAAAGGTCAGTCATAACAGAGAAGAGTGTGACAGGAGGTGAGAAGGAGATAATTGAGAGCAAATGAAAGAGAACGGATCACGTACACACACGTATACCATCCAGTCATTAACTAATTACCTAATTACTTATCAGGCTGGCATTAATACATTACATCATTCACAAAAATAGCACACACACACACACACAGAGACAAAAGTCCCTTCCATCAAATATTCCCACCCCCCCCCCCCACCGATCCATTTTACGGTCAGCAAATATGTCGCATATTTAATTTGAAAATTAAATAAACAAAAGGAACAGACACCACACAGACGAGTACACAGTAATAGATAGCTGATTAGAATACACTCAATACATACCAGTATGAGCCAATAATGTAATATTACTAATGAAAATCAAGTTAGCACTTCCTTTCATTGGAACATGCAGATACATAGAAGTGTGGACTATGCACATGCATACATGTATATAGTGTACGTGGACATGTGCTTGCTATGTGACCAATGCCTGGTTATGTATTGATTCAGGGGATTTATCAAAGGGATGAAGTAATTACTCACATAAGGTTGGGAAAGAATTAAAACTTAATTACAAGTACAAAAACTTGCATGTGAGGTTCGTAACTTCGTATAATTTCATTACAAAATTTGCTAATTTTATTGAAAATTTAATGGGTTGTTGTACTTATTTTTTCCGGCTTACCAGCGACTGTAGCTTCCTGTCTTTTCGTCTTGTCACAGAAGCCAGTCCATCTTCTACCAGTTTCTCTCCTATGTCTTGATCAGATTGAGCCGACTTCAATGTTACATAGTCCTGCAGAATATATAACATTTTTATAATAATAATAATAATGTAATAAAAATAAGAAACAATGACAAAAATGAAAAAAGTCAACTTTTTCTCTTCATCAACTGCATGATTACAATACTTAAAAAATAAATTCTGATATCTTTTGGTGGTCAGGTGTAGCTCTTTTAATACAGTCATTTGCAATCACATTTGTACATGTACACCCATACAGTCAAACCTAAAACAGACACATACATATGACTCGCAACCACTATCCTTTATATGGAGGTGTCCTTAAATCGGAGGTTATACCCCAAACTCATCAGGCCAGAAAATCTGTCATTTTCTATTTCTCTTGATGAGCGTTAATTAGAAAGTCCATTGGGTGGACTATGTTTATCTGTTGGAGGTTAATTTGTACACATGCAGATGTGTGGGGGACAGTAAAAGTCCTCTGTTATAGAAAGGTTCCACTATATAGAGGTTCTTTTATACACTACCCAATGGCCTTATGACCAGGACAATAGCAGCTGTACGCTATAAAGAGGTGTCCACTAATAGGGGGTTTATCCAGAGAGATTTGACTACATACAAAACATCATTATGATTATTATTGAGTCCAAAGTCTCGTTGATTAAGTTTTGGCCAATACGTGCATGAACACGAAAATGAACATCAAATGAGTCAATTTCATTATAAAGATAACGGGGCTTTCGTCCAAAAGAAGCCTCAAAATGAAACAAATCAATCATAACTTGCTAAGCTAGTTTTGGCATTATTTGCACACTGATGCTTCACAAAAACATCTTTTCTTTTCCTCTCTCTCTCCCTCCCTTCCTCTCTCTCTCTCTCTCTCTCTCTCTCTCTCTCTCTCTCTCTCTCTCTCTCTCTCTCTTTACAGTTCATTAGGCATAAAAATGAAGTTGTGGGAGAAACAATTAAATCTTAACAAGCATATAATCAACAAAAAGGGACCAATTCTACCTCCTGCCAAGTAAAGTATGATAAACAGGAGCTACACCCGTTGGTACAAGTATAAGGACAGCCAATGTGTGCTGCATATCCGGTTTATACATGTACATATGCTTATACATGTACATGTGCTCATACATGTACATGTATATATTATGCTCATACATGTACATGCTCATACATGCATGTACATGTACATGTACATATGCTTATACATGTACATGTACATATGCTTATACATGTACATGTACATATGCTTATACATGTACATGTACATATGCTTATACATGTACATGTACATATGCTTATACATGTACATCCAATGAATCGTAACTATAATCAGTTCACAAACGTACAGTAAAGCATGCATGACCCTAATATTTGAATGCTTCATTCATGCATTGACGATTATAAGTATTTTTAAAAAGGTGTAAAAATTCGAAAAATGTTTTATGTAATCGTTGAATTTTGTTACCCGCCGATTTATGGACACACACCATTATACACAATGGTATCCACTTGATGCCAATATTATACATGAATGCAAGAGGAAGCATGATTTAATATGCTACACAGACACTAGCAGACATTTCATATTATATAACGGACACTTGATATCAAATAAGGGCCTTTGACATATTAAATAATCATGACTCTCCCCACGCACAGAAGAAGTAAAGGTCACCGCATAGTCGCTAAAAATTAAATATCAAATCAAGCCTTTCAAAAGCAGCGCAAATAAAGGCACGCTTTCAGACAGGACCGGGCATACGCAGACGACTCCCAATCACGATCTCACTTGCAATTATAATTGAAATATTCCGTCAATAATGTAAATTTAAAAGCGTACGATGTACAACACTGCAATTCCTTCAATCCCTTCATCAACATGAGGGATAATGGTTCAACAACAGGCCTTAATAGGGAGAGTGTATTTACATTAAGAGCGAAAGCTGCAAATTCTTTACAGTTAAGTATTTTGATGAGTGTTTGTGATAATACCATATAAGGAGCGAAAGACACAAACAGGCATGAGATGCTTTGAATAATAAATTTCAATAAAGTATGGTGTGATAAACAATGGGAGTATGGGTCACACTGAGGATTGACTAACAGTAAGTAACAGGAATGAGGGTCAAAGTCAAGATAGAGCCTATGGCTTCTAACTAATGAACACGCTGTGTATTACTCAGAGTTAACCAATGGTAAGTGTGATGCTTTAATGATTAAACTGACAATTATTAGAATAAGAGGAGAGAGAGAGAGAGAGAGAGAACTCATTAAAGTCATTGATTGACTGACTGATACACGGTTAACCCTGCTGTTGCGACCACTCTAAAATAAGGACTCCCCTGCAGACACTGTAGTTGCAATCCCAATGCAATATAAAAGTGCATTAATGATATTAGGTCTCAGAACTGTATCATTGGGTCCCAAGGTGACCGTCCAGAACAAATACGTTAGTCCAGATTTCTTGAGAAACCCGTTAAAAAGTTAAAGAGAATAAGCTACGTAGTAGCAGATGCATAACTTTACATACAATTGAATGGAACGCTCGGGTTAGAGGGCTCAATTTACACAGAAGACAAACAAAGACACAAACCATTCACACACTTATATCACATATTCAAAATACCATACAAGAACAGCATAACTGAAACACTTATAAAGCCCCCACCCACATACCAAGACAGAAACAATATCAGTCTTAACAAACAAAATTATGAACAACAACACGTATAGAATGGAAAACACCTGGACAGTGTATGTATAATGGGATTACTGAGCTTATTGCATTAATTTTCCTTACTCAATGGATAATGAGAGAAAATTTGATAAAGGAGGCACAAAATGAGGGCTTGGTCCTACTCAATTAGTGGAATGTTTGAAAACACCAAATATAGGAAGGGACAGTGGTTAGCTCTCATACCAGCAGATGAGTGTGAAGGGAAAGCAAAGTGTGTACATGTACAGACTAATGACAAAATGATTATAATTAGTTAGAATAAGAAAGAAAGAGAGGGAGAGAGAGAGAGAGTGAGAGAAAAGCATGACACAAGTGTGTGTATGTGTATACTTGTTAATAAGCCATAAAAAGATAAGAATCTAACATCAACTTTAATCATGTCAGACAATAATGACTAAATGTTGGTACACACACGTGCAATATTTAATGCAAATATAACGAGAAACTGATGCAGCAACTAGAGAGAAAGAAAAACAAAAACAACCATTGTATAACAATTGTAATCATGAAACTTACAGTCTGAACACTACTCTTACGACATTGAAGGATCATTAAAATACATGTACATGTACATATGAGGCTTCTATATACCATAACCAGAACCCCATTAGTATTAGTTCCACTCACAACATACACAACTAAAAGCCAAGCAAGGGCCGATACTATGGTAACGCACCATAGTAACGCATACTTTACCGACACATGTACTTTATGCTAACGAGGTGAGAGGGAACGTAGCAAGACATGTACAGGCCACGGGACAGTTGAGTAATACCTGGTAATAAGGAAAAACTAGTCAAAACAATGACAGGGATATTAGGTTACTGCAGCTGTCAATCCTCAATATTGTGGAGGAGGTCCAAAACGAGAGGCAGTTAAAAGGATTTCAAAAACTAGCTCAAACATGAGACATACTTGTAAAGGCACATGACATGAAACAGAGATACATACAAGTCCCAGCATTGGCGAGATAATGAATTAACACACCCAAATAGAGACTACATCAAAATGAACATATGATATATGTACACATGTACTGTCATTCCTTCATGAGCAAGCTCTCTCAGATGGGAGTGTTTAATAAACTATGTGTACATAAATACTGTATGCTTTATGTTCTATATAATATATACAGCATATGTATTTTATGTATAAGGAGAATTAAACAATAAAAAAACTGCCTAGACTTTGATAATAGCCTGTACATATATGTAGGAGTAATTGATTATAAAATGGCTATATGATAAATAAATGGTGTACATGTACATGTGTATTAAATGGTGGCGTGTACTATATTGCTGAGAGAGAGCTTCATAATTTCATTATGACCAGTTTAATGGGTTAATTATTCTACAGCTGCAGAATCAGGGAAACACAATCTCTTTGTTCAACATGTACTTACCATTCCCTGTAACTTGTACTCTACATTCAATAGAGTAGTCTGATCCTATGTAAGGAGGAAATACAATGTAGTTTTATGCATGTAAGATTCTTGTATTGTATTATTAAGGCCACTGTACGCCATTAAACTTGTTTCATGAAACATCTTTTATACAGGAGTCAATGGAGCTTAAAACATATTTTTATGAAGTTTAAAAATTTCAACTTTATGGAACATGTTTCAAGCTCCATTGACTCCTGTATAAAAGATGCTTCATGAATCAAAGTTTCATGGTGTACGGCGGCCTTAATAATTAATTATATACTTACCACTTCATTTTGAAATACACTCATTGCTTCTTGTGCCCATTCATCCTATAGTAGACACCAAAGAGCACATTAACAAGGAGGCGGTGGAGAAAAATAATTAATTTCAAAATACAAAAGAGATAATACATGTAATGGGATAGCATGAAATAATAAACTTAGCATACGTCAGAATGTAACTGGATACAAGCCAAGTGATACTCCTTTGCTAATGATGGCTGACTGAGAGGGAGAGAGAGAGGGAGAGAGAGAGGGGGGGAGAGAGAGGGAGGGAGAGAGAGAGGAAAAGAGAGAGAGAAGTAGAAAAAAGAAAGGGAAAGACATAACAATTAAGAAGAAGATAATGAAAAGGAGAGTACACTGTATATTGAATCATTACCTGGTGTAATTTGGTGGAAGTAATGCCAGTTTATCAGAAGATACACTCAATCTCTAGAAATAAGAGAAACAAGAGAAGGAGAGAGAGAGGGGGAGGGAGAGAGAGAGAGAGAGAGAGAGTGTGTGTGTGTGTGTAAGAGGAAAAGTAAGGAAGGAACAACAAACACATCACAACAAAAATATTGAACAAAAAAGTGCTCATGTATGCAGATAAGAATGTACAATGTACATGTACATGGACAAATACATGTTCACTAATATAAATATATTCGCATAAACAATAACAAAGTATTAAAAATAAAATATAAACTAATTAAATTATGCATCTCATGGCATGCAAAGATAGACAGACACCCCAAGGCAAAGGAGACTCACATTTCCAAAATCAACAAAAAGAACTTGAACTTCTTTGGGTGATACAACTTTCTCTATTAGACCTCTATACCTAATGCAGAAACACATGTACAATATGCACACGTACATACACTTTACATGTACATGAATGTAAAATGCAGCAAAGTGTACATGTACATGTAAACACTATATACATGCACATGTAACACTTACATGTACATACTTTAGATGCACATACACTTTAGATGTACATGTACATGTATGTAAGATACAGCAAAGAATACATGTAAATGTACATGTAAATGTACATGTACATGCACATGTATATATACATGTAAATGAGGCGTACTACATAGTAAGTGTGTATTCCAATTGAGAGCTCTAGTGATGATTCCATACAAAATAAAGAGTTGATGAATGACGATTAGTTACTGAATGTACATGTAAATGTTTTAATTACCATCACTTGCGGTCCTTACCAAAGTCCGTCGGTGAACTTTGCTGCGCAGAGGGAGCCTTTGCGAGGATTGAAAGAGCCGGCTAGAGGGGGCGTGGCCTCAAAGTCTGATCTAAGCTGCTTCATCATGGTTTCAAACTGAGGACCTGGAAAAGATGGAGAGAATTAAAATACAAAAAAAAATTAAAAAGATATGACATGTACATGCACTTGTAACCATTAACATGAAATTGAAAATTTAACATACAATACATGTACATGTACATACATGTAGTACATGTACTTGTACATGAAATCAAAGACGGATTCCTGTGAAATACAGTGTACATTCATGTCTGATATCAGTCAATTATTAGCTTTGAAAACAATCAAATACCATCAGGTTCAGTGCTGCCTTTAAAGTGAATAAACAAACAGACACACCTTCTAATTCAATCAAGTCATATTTCACTGATACACAATTGATTATATGTTTGCACACAATACACGCAATAATGTACACATACATGTACATGTACATGCAGTACATGTAGAATTAGTAAATGAGAAAGAGAGAGAGGGGGAAGAGTACCTTTGTCAACATCTTGAGCCCAGAAATGAGTTCCACTCTCAATTTCAGTCACAATAACCTGTCAAGATTAAAAAATTCATGTACATAAATGATATACATAATGCAAATACATGTAGTTTCTTTAAAATAATATAATTATTCACTGTGATCAATTTACATAAAATTTTTGATGCATATTGTTCTTAAGTTGTGTAGAAATTTTGAGCTGATTGTGATCAAAATTGGATTCTTGAACCTGCTCAAAATTTGGACCAGTACTATTATAGTAAACTGGGTGTTTCAATAAAATTGACTAAAAGAAAATTTTAGATTTTTATAATTTTTTCTGATGCATATACATGTACTTATGTTGTGCAGAAAGTTTGAGCTGACTCCAATCAAAATTGGAATTTTTACAAATTTTTTAAGTTGCTCAAAAATGGAGTCGAAGTCCCTGTACTATAGTACAGGAATGTTGGCCGAATTTCACCAAAAATAAAAAGGTGAGAATTTTTTATTTTTATAATTTTTCCCAATACATATACATGCACTTATGTTGTGCAGAAAGTTTGAGCTGATTCTAAAATAAATTGAATTTTTTATGAATTTTTAAAGTTGCTCCAAAATCGGGCCAAAATCCCTGTACAGAGACTTTGGTCAAATTTTGTCAAAAATAAAAAGTAGATATTTCTTTAATTTTTATAGTTTTTTCTGATGCATATACATGTACTTATGTTGTGCAGAAAGTTTGAGCTGATTCCGATCAAAATTAGAATTTTTACAAATTTTTAAAGTTGCTCAAAAATGGAGTCAAAGTCCTTGTACTATAGTACAGGAATGTTGGCCAAATTTCGCCAAAAATAAAAAGGTGAGAATTCTTTATTTTAATAATTTTTTCCCAATACATATACATGCACTTATGTTGTGCATAAAGTTTGAGCTGATTCTAAAATAAATTGAACTTTTTATGAATTTTTAAAGTTGCTCTAAGACTTTGGTGAAATTTTGTCAAAAATAAAAAGTAGATATTTCTTTAATTTTTATAGTTTTTTTTATGTACATACATGCATGTACATCTACTTATGTTGCATAGAATCTTTGAACTGATTCCAATCAAAATTAATTTTTTGAAAATTTAAAGTTGCTCAAAAATCCTTCCTTCACGAATATTATTTAAATACCCAATTACACCCAATTAATTTCATGTTCTCAGAATAATAAAATGATTCCACATAATTTTCACTACAATAAAACAGCTAGGGTATATAGTACATAGGGAAAAAGAATACATTTGCATTTTGCAACAATAAGCACTAGCTGTTATATTTCACACTGTTACTTTACAGCACTGTTTAATCTCACTACATTTACATACTGAGGAAAATGCACACAATTATAGCCATTATAAATATACATGTACATGTAATTACACATTGATGATTACTTTTCTATAGTCCACTTTACGATCGGCAGGTTGTACTTTATTCCCTCCATTATTATCAGTTGCTTTAGAGTCTCCACCGGCTGGCTCCACCTCCAGCCCCTCCTCCTCTTCCTCATCCTCCTCCTTCACCACAGGCTCAGTGTATCCTTCCCATGTTCTCTTCCGTCCTGCCCGTGCTGTTTCTTCAGCTCCGTACAGCTGACGGGAGTATTGAGAGCGTTCGGCCTGTCCTAAGACTTTACAGTATCCCTCCTGTAATGATGCAATTATTTTTTGATTGGATAACCCATTTAATTGTGTAGGGCCACCCATTAAAATTAAGTACAATTAATAGCATTCTAATATTATTGCTATAATCTCATTAAAATTAATGCTTTGTGATATATGTAAATTCTGGCCTGATATTAATTTTTGAGATATGAGCATCTCTTTTCTAAAATTAATTCCCAGTTTTTGTCATTAAATTTACTGACATTTTTGAATTTAAGAATAAAATATAACAGGGGCATTCAAAAATCAGCTTAAAATCACATTCACTCCCAATGCATTGCAAATCCCTCCAGTATTAATATATTATTACGTACTTCTACTAGTGATACAGCCAGGTTTCGTCCATCAACAAACATCCATCCGATAAAATTCCCACCTTTATCGCAGTTCTCCACTTCAACATCAACTTCTCTTTGCAGTATCAGCTCTTTGGTGAAGTTCATTGCCTCCTGTCCATACGGCTCTGCTGGCTGCTGCTGTCTTTGTTTGTCAGAATTGGTACCAGCCCTTGGACAACTAACACCTAAAAAGAGAATAAATATACATGTATTTTTTACAATAGAGTTGGACAATAATTCTGAATAATTATAATATTTTTGTGCCTCAATAATTAAAATTAATCAATAAGTTATGTCCCACAAAAATCGTGACAGACAATTATAGTAACTTTTTTGTTGTTTATAATATACAATTATAATAATCATGACATTAAGCAGTGCTTAAATTTCAGGCTAAAAATTTTTGTGGAAAGACTAAATTTTATACCAGCAATTATTGAGATAAATCATGAATTGCTGCCTAGCAGTCACTGCAAGTTTACACGTGATTCAGCAAACGGGAAAATTTGAGAGCCTTACCAGCTAGTATGAAATTAATGAGACAAGTGTCCTTTGGTAAGTATAGTTTCATTCGAGAGCCAGAGGCTACAAACTAAAGAGGATGGAGGAGGTAAACGAGTAAAAGAAAAGAACTTTTAGCAGTGACATACTTCAACAAGAGCAGTAGTGCGACCGGCCCTCTGTAAAAATGGAAGGAACTGTCGGGCCTTTGAAGGATCCTAAAATGAACAGAATAAATGCAATGAACAATATCGCTATCACAAGATGGAAACACCTTCTACTATATGTACATGTAGTAAAGGGTCTTTGGCTAAACTTCGTCAGAAAAATGACTAGATGATAATTCTCGATTTTTATAATTTTTTCTGATACATATACTTGTTTTTTTATGCTGTGTAAAAATTTGGAAAAATTCCAATCAAATTTGGATTTTTTTATGAATTTAAAGTTGCTCCAAATGCCACGTACTGCTTTTCAGCTCATGAAGCATGCTGTTTAGCTCACTTAGCAGGAAACCATGTTCTATCTCCTCTTCCTCCTTCTCCTTTTCTCCCTCCCTCTCCCTCTCTCTTCCTTTCTCCCTCCCTCCCTCTCCCTCCCTCCCTCTCCCTCTCTCCTCCACTCACTCCTGATATATCAGCTACACGATGCATTGATGTTTCCTTCTTTCCATGGACTCCTTTCTTGTTCTTGATAGCTCTGTTCTCAGCGCTCAACAGATCATCATAGTGAGACGAGCGCTGGTCATCGTTCCGTCCATGCTTGACGCAGGTTCCAAGTCCCTTGCTCACCAATGCTTCAGCAATGTTACTATTAATAGAATATGATACTAAATTTAGACACAAGGTAATAAATAAATACACATGTATAATGCAATTAGTGATTTTAAAATATAGAAGGCAATTGGTAAATATGCAATTTAATTTAAAATTCATTTTTATCTTTGAATTATAAAGGGAATTATTTTAAAGCTCAAATGAAGAGTTCTATGAGAAAAATAAAATATAAAAACCTGCTAATTAAGTCAATTCCTTACATAATTATATGCTACTGAAATTACTACAATTATCCAAATAACTTAATCTGAATAACTTATTAATGAACATGCACATGTACATGTAATCTTACACTCCTTCCCTGGTGACAGTACAGCATATCCTCTCGGGGAACTGATCCTGTGCTGGTTTCACGTAGTCCACGGCTACACTCACACGCTTCCCTATCAGTTTCTTACGGAGGAACTCTCGGGCCTCAAACATGAAGGGGACGTCATACAGCGGTCTTGGACGCTCTGATTTAGAACCCTGTGATATACACAATACACACAAATAAGAATTGACATTTTAAAGAACTTCAAAATTTTTAAAAATAAAATCCAAATATTTAAACATATAAAATGTACATGTACATGTATACGCACAAGAAAATTAAATAAAAATGGAGAATACTCTACAAGTCGTTTTTGGCGAAATATGGCCAAAGTCCCTGCACTAGTAAATTAAAAATAAAAAAAAACAAGGTTGAGTAGGGTCCCAAACGACTGACTATTCATACCAACAAGGATCCTACTCTCGTGACGTAAATTTCTACTCTACATTACAAGGTGATCCGTAATTCATTCCATAATAACATTTTCAATGTAATGTAGAGTAGAAATTGCGTCACGAGAGTAGGATTTTCGTTGGTATGGATAATCAGTTGTTTGGGATCTTTCCTACTTACTCCTTGTTTCCATTATTTTTGAAGAATTAGCTCTAGAATCCTACTCAATCTTGTTTCTTTATTAATTTTTTAGTACATTAGTAACGCGGTAGCATTACTAAGTAGGATTCACCCCCAAACAAAATGGCTGCCACGACTTTTGCAGCCTTGCTATTTGTACATGGTCTCGAGCTAAATTTCACCAAAATTGAAAAGGAGAGAATTCACCATTTTAAAATTTTCCCCTGACACATATACATGTTTTAATGTTATGTAGAAAGTTTGAGCTGATTGCAATCAAAATTGAATTTGTTACAAATTTTTAAAATTGTGCCAAAGTCCCTTGTTTTTTTGCATGTGGAACTAATGGGTTTTTGCTTGTCACAGATTTCGTGACAATGGAACCAATGGGTTTTTGCTTGTCACGGATTTCGTGACAATGGAACCAATGGGTTTTTGCTTGTCACGGATTTTGTGACAATGGAACCAATGGGTTTTTGCTTGTCACGGATTTTGTGACAATGGAACCAATGGGTTTTTGCTTGTCACGGATTTCGTGACAATGGAACCAATGGGTTTTTGCTTGTCACAGATTTCGTGACAATGGAACCAATGGGTTTTTGCTTGTCACGGATTTCGTGACAATGGAACCAATGGGTTTTTGCTTGTCACGAATTTCGTGACAATCGAACTAATGGGTTTTTGCTTGTCACGGATTTCGTGACAATGGAACCAATGGGTTTTTGCTTGTCACGGATTTCGTGACAATGGAACCAATGGGTTTTTGCTTGTCACGGATTTCGTGACAATGGAACTAATGGGTTTTTGCTTGTCACGGATTTCGTGACAATGGAACCAATGGGTTTTTGCTTGTCACAGATTTCGTGACAATGGAACCAATGGGTTTTTGCTTGTCACGGATTTCGTGACAATGGAACCAATGGGTTTTTGCTTGTCACGAATTTCGTGACAATGGAACCAATGGGTTTTTGCTTGTCACGGATTTCGTGACAATGGAACCAATGGGTTTTTGCTTGTCACGGATTTCGTGACAATGGAACCAATGGGTTTTTGCTTGTCACGGATTTCGTGACAATGGAACTAATGGGTTTTTGCTTGTCACGGATTTCGTGACAATGGAACCAATGGGTTTTTGCTTGTCACGGATTTCGTGACAATGGAACCAATGGGTTTTTGCTTGTCACGGATTTCGTGACAATGGAACCAATGGGTTTTTGCTTGTCACGGATTTCGTGACAATGGAACTAATGGGTTTTTGCTTGTCACGGATTTCGTGACAATGGAACTAATGGGTTTTTGCTTGTCACGGATTTCGTGACAATGGAACTAATGGGTTTTTGCTTGTCACGGATTTCGTGACAATGGAACTAATGGGTTTTTGCTTGCCACAATTTTGGAACAACTTTAAATATTCATAAAAAATCCAATTTTGATTGGAATCAGCTCAAACTTTCTACACAACATAAAAACATGTATAAGTATCAAAAAATGTAATTAAAACAGAGAGCCATTTTTGATGAAATATATCCACGTAAGTGACAAGTATATTTTAAAATTTTGACCATTAAAAGTATACATGCTACATAAATGTAGTGGCACCTGTTGCTGCTCAGATGAGTCTTCAGTTTTCCTTGGAGGACGAAAACTAGAGAAGAACACTTTCTGATACTGTCCTTTATCAGTCTTGAGGACTACAGCATCGGAATTAACAACCTCAACAACCTTTAGGAAAGGAATGGAGAGAGGGAAAGAATAAGAGAAGGAAGTGAAAATTAAAACATTATAATTAGCTCAAAACTACAAACATAAAACCACAAATGTACACACACACTCTACAAATAATCATAATAAGAAAGACATTTTAAAGGTATTGGCTATAACTATGGGTTCACCACAATCACAACATAATACACAATGTATTATTATGAATATGAAAGCAAAAATACTAATTAAGCTGGATCAGGAATAAACTATGTAATACAATTACATACATGTAATTCAATAATCCATTTCCCTAATACACAAGCCTCTATATACACAATACATTGCTCATGTAACAGGGCATTATGTTATCCATTCACTAACTTTTCCTGAGAAATTGTTTGAGGGCAAAGAAGCAGATGATGATGTAACTTGAGGCTTGGGCTGATAATCCTTCCAGTATCTTAACTTATTAGCCTTTGCTTGTCTAAACAGGAGAGGAGAGAGAGAGAGGGAGGGGAGAGAGAGAGAGATAAAGGAAAAAAGGAATTCCTTTTACTTTTCAGCTGCTCTCAGTTTGTCTCTATCTTTGGTGACCATTGACATTGACCAATCAACGCACCAGGCAAAGCCTTCCTGTAGCAATAACTCAGCAATGTTACCAGCCTAACAGAAGAAAAGGAGACGTTACTATTAGCAGTCATTGTGAAATCATAAGAAGATAACAAATTAACAATATTACAGACGAAAATGAATATTGATTGTGCAAAAACATAGTCCCTACAAAGTACTTGCAAATTAACACCAATTACTACTGGACGTGTGTACAATAAGTACTGAGAGCTCACTGGGTGTATGATGGTGGCAAGTACAATATTCTGACTGCTGACTCCTTCAATGAGTAGCTTAACGTCACGCTGAAGGAGACGGGAATCGGTAAAGAACTTGGCTTGCTCTGCAAAAGGCTCTGGAACTTCTTTGTCACCGTCTCTTTTAAAGGAAGGAGACTGAGAGAGAGATGAGAGAGAAAGAGAAGAGTCACACACATGTACACAAGTCCATGTCCTATCTGAGACTAAAAAAAGAAGGTAGGGTACCTTTATTCCAGTCATAGCTACCGTCAATACATCAAACGAGGGAATGACAATAGCCCTCACAGTACAAGCATCACGTACATGCTCAATGACAGCTGAAGAGAGCAAGAGAACAATAGTGGAGGGAAACAGGAGAAAGTTATAGGGTAAGAGCATATAGTTAGCCAATACCTTCCAGCTGTTTGCCGTGATACTTGTCAGCATATTGACGAACATTATCAACTGACCAGTTGACTTTCCTTACAGCCTAAGAGAGAGAGAGAGAGGGGGGATAAATAGGAGAGTAAAGGAGAGAAGGTAGATAAATGTTCATGTAACATCAAAGAATAAAAGAGAAGGAAAAAAGAAATATATGTACATGTACATGTACAATGTGTGATATACTACTCACATCATTTGAGTGTGCCTTTGTCCATTTCCCCTTTCCATTGACTTTGGCATCACTTTCAAGTTGTATTAACTTGGTCAGTTCCCTAACAAAGGATCACTACTACTCACACACACACAAGAGCATTAATCAGGCACTTACTCTGATGGTCGTACGTTGCTCTGTCTCACTTCAACCAGACCTTCAATCACCATTAGCTCAGCGACATTAACCTTCTCTCCATCTACCATGATACAATAAGCAACAAGTCAATAAACACATACAAATAATTGTACAACTAAACATAAAATTACATGTACATGTACATTAAACCTATTTACAAAGACCAAATAAGCTTTAATAGGTACATACATGTACATGCACAATGCATGTACATGTATCATATGTACATAATACAATAATGAATCATATGTACATGTACATGTACATACAACCCAAAATTAAAAATTTGCTCATCTTTGTGTCAGCTTCAAAGCACTATTAGCATGAAGAGGTTAGATAGCCCATGCAGTTACATCAACTGTAAATCAAGCTAGGCCGTGCCATATATGTGACACATTGTGTATGTATAACAGCATCTTAATGATACTGTAATGCATATATACATTGTACCTTTGTTTGTCCAAATGATCCCGTATTCTCTCCCACTGCTGGTTTTGTGATCAATCGCAAACTGAACTTCTTTTCCAATCAAAAGCTTACGAAGAAACTCCCTGGAATGCCACGCAAACGGCTGGAGAAAAAAGGAATTAATATGAGTTGTATTTTTCAAAAAAAATAATATCTACTTACTTCATCTTTAGTATCGGAGGTACTAGTCTCAGCAGAGGCACCTTCTCCTCCTCCTCCTCTTCCCATTCTACCCAGTTTAGGTGCAGTTATATACGAGAGAGCTAGAGTTCTCTCGGGTGGAGGGCCTCCTCTTGGCTGTCCTCGAATAACTACCATATCACCCGAAAGAACCTAGGAGAGGGGAAAGAGGGAGGGGAGAGAGAGAAAGCTAAGCTCAAATTTTTATACAACATAATAAACATGCATCAGGAAAAAAATATAAAAATGATGAAAATTTTTTGAAAGGTTCATCACAGAAAGTTTTGGAAGAAGTGAGAAGTAGAAGAAATTAGATAATTGAAAAGAACATTTCGTTGATTGACGATAATAAAACAAGAATACAAAGCACTCACCATTTTAATGATACCTCTGTGAACCTGCGGAGTGCTTTGAGGCTGTGCCATGACTATGATAAAGCTCTGTAATCTTTGAAAAAATAAATAAATATAAAGAAAGAAAGAAAGAGAATCCAAACAAACACGTGGTTTAGGACAAAGAGAGAGGTAGCCCTGCCCATAAAATTGGACATTTGGAATTCCATTCTAAAATTTTCACATTTTCAGAATAGGCTAGACATTTCAGAATAGGAATTTTAGAATGGAATTTTAAAGTAATCAACTGAGTCATTCCATCCATTCACGTGGCGTAATTCCCCCAACAGCCAAGGCTTTCAAGCAGCAGGCCCTGTAGGACAGGAACTACTACTACTACTAGCTAGCTAGAGTTGCATTCTAAGAAGGTAAAAAGAAAAACCGAGAAGAATATGGCGATGGTAAGTTTTATGCGTCCTGACACACTCATTTATAAGGACACTCTCCAACCCTCACACAGAATCCCTCCATATCTCATTCCAAGTTAAGTTGTTTGTGGTGCTCTCGCACAGCATTCATGAAATGCCATCTGGAGGAATATATCGATTACAAGCCAGATGCTCAGTTTAATATCAAATCTTTTGGTCAGCCTCCATCTTGGCTCAAGCCTGCAGATTCTGATCTCCTCACCTGCTTAGACTGTGTTATGACTTATCATAAATTAGTATCGGCAAGGAATCATGTATTAAATATACAGGCACCGTATGAAAGGACAAAGTTGCGTATCATTGAACATTTTGAAGTAAGAGAATGTGTTAATCTTGTGTGATATCATTTACATATTTCGAATTTCAAACTGATACAATTTCCGTTATAATTTTAGACTTTTCTGCTCTAATCTAATAATTTTACTATGCATGTAGTAATCACTGTTCATAAAAGGGGCTAAACTTAGAAAAGTTTGTTTAAAACTAAAGCAAAATATGTGTGTACTGTGTAAATAGTGTAGTAATAATGATAATAATAATAATAATGATGATAATAATTAATAATAATAATAATAATAATAATAATAATAATAATAATAATAATGATAATGATAATTGTTTTATCTTTTGTCTTTTTATGTTTGGCTTCTCTTATTTCTTGTTTTGTCTTTAGTGTATTTTATTGTGTATGTCTGTGTGTTGTGTTGTATAATAATGATGATGATGATGATGATGATGATGATGATGATGATGATGATGATAATGTGTGTGCATGGTTCCCGTTCTAAGTGGAGGGGATTGGGATTTGAGGATGGTGGCGGACTGATTAATTCTGACTTTCATTGACCACATTGATAATATTTAAACTATTTCTCAAAATGTTCTACCTTTAAACACTACTTTTTAACTACATATATTATATTATCTAATTTACCTTATTTATTTCTTTTAACTTATTTTTAACTTGTTTTGCCCTGTTTGTTGAATAATAGTAATAATAATGTACCATTGCATTTCTCATAAAAACAATGTTCTCTTTTAGACCTGTCTTGATTTGCCTGATTTATCGTTTGATCACTGTAAGGTCTCAGTGACAGAGGTCTTGATGTATCCTCGTCTATTACTTAATGAGAAAGTCTCCGAGTTATTTATTGAAATACTATTAAAACTTGGAGAGTCTGCAGTCATTGATAAGAAGCTTCCTGGAGTGTATTTACTGCTGGTCCATCCAGAGAAATTGGTAAGGCAAGTGAGAGCTCTGTTTTATTTTGGGGAAATGATATGAAACATTATCACATCTCAAGTGCTTATGTGATATTTGATAGGCTCATTTCGCCCCTTAGTTGCATGGCCATTTGCTTTTATTTTCTTTTAAATGTCCTCATTAAGATGTGCTTAGAGGATTTGCAAAAAGTGATAATGCAGTTATGTGAGTAGCAAGGGATTAGTATAAATGTGCTAATTATAGCCACTACACTGGTACATAAAGTCGAAGGCCCCTCCCCCGTGAGTTCTGCTACTTGTGATAGCAGACCTAGCTCCCACCTGCCAATGCTGCCATGAGTCAATGTCTGCTATCACAAGATGCCGTAGGGCGCCTTTTTAGGGCTATAAATTTCGCGGATTTTGCAATTTTCTTTAAAATTTGCAAAAATTACTTCCATGAAAATCAAATTAATACAGTACGAGATGGCAGACAGCATAAATTTGTGAAAATTAAATCCACAAAATAAAAATTCATGAAACCTATAGCCCTCGAAAAAAAGGTGCCCTACGGTAGCAGACCTATGGCTGTGATAGCAGACCTCTGTCCATGCTCAGTAAACTTCAATATGGCTACTACCTTTGCTCGAATATATATCTATTTCAGATGGGCTACCTTTGACCAAGTCTACTTCATATTGTATATAGAATGAGTGGTAGCAGATAACAGACCCTAGGCCTTGGCCTTTGGTCTGCTATCTGCCATAGAGCACTGTCACCCCTGCTACATGTATATATATCTCATAAAATATTGTACCTGCTCTAGCTAAATCTAAGAATTTTCTGTACTGTAGGTACGTGACTGGGCTGAGACTTGTGTGGGAAAACTGGGCTCCATAGATTATGAGAGCTATGATGATATTATTGAAGTGATTGGGTGGATTATGACTGTCGCTATTTATAACCTTTTTGATGATCCACCATCTTCAGCAGGTTAGTTGTAAGGATATTAGGATAGTGTGAATACCAACTAGTGTTGATGTGAAAACACTTGTTCAAGCCTTACATAGCTCATCAAACTAATGTTACACTGTATTTTAGGCTTTATCTACACATGTCACTCTCTCCCCCCTAGTATAATAAATTAATAATGCATTTTAGTTATGTTGTGTATTGTATACTGTAGGTGTGGCTGCTTGGATGCTCACAGAGCCGGTTTGTTTGCCTCATTATTTAGTTGTGTATGAATCCCGAGGAGATTTTTGGAATGGCCTGTACGCATTGACATCGGTTATTGATTCAAGCTGCATCAAGCGTCTCTGCAATGACTCTCATTATGCTGAATTTGTGAATATTGTACTAGGTCTTTTCGAAGAGGACTCCTCGGTTTTCTTCCCGGCACTAAAGATTGTTTCTCTATTATTGCAAAAGCTTGGCTCACAGTTCTGGAAGTTATGCAGCACGCTTCCAAAAGATGTGATGACCATGATTTTAAGTCACAATAGCTTTTATCGTGAGCTACAGGCCTGGGTCAAGGTGGAGAGAAAAGGAGAAGGAGTAGATGAAACAGAAGAATCCAGCCCTCATTCTGTTATTTTATCCTGGGTCGTTCCTCTTACTCATACACTTATTGATTATGGGAACCAAATGGAGCCGGTCATTTCTTCGTTGCTTGAATTTCTATCCACCATTGCAGCCATTAGTCTTCAACTGAAGCCAGTTTTTAAGCAGAGCCTACTTCTTGGTTATTTGCCACCTCCTAAAGTAACCTTATCTCCTCAGAATCTCAAATCTTTTGTTTCCATTAAGGATATGTCTAATGAATCCATGTATCTGCTAGTGGTCTTAGTTGAGTTACTCTATGATGAAGGTCATTACAAGGTACTGGTTAAAAATATTTCAAAATGGCTGCCATTAATCAATTCGATATACAATACTGTCGTAACATTGGATAATAATTCAGATGATGCTACTTTTGTTCCAACTTGTATATCTTCAGTTAAAAATCTCATTCGCTCCTTTTTCAGTAATTCAATTGGCAGGGCCTGTGCATCGTATGATGCTGTCCTCTTTTATTCTCAAAGTGATGGATGTACAGCAAGCGATTCATCTTCTCGAAAAGATACATTGACTATTAAGACCCTTTGTGAGGACATTGTGAAGATTTTAGAGGAAATGGCAAAGCTACATGTGCATGAAATTGGAATTGAAGAAGGAGGGGCTGTCTCTTCTACCACCTCTGGACTGGAAGATGAGGGTAATGTCAGTGATGATAATGTCCCTGATGAAGCTAGTCAAGCATTAGAAAACGAAGAAAATGATTCTTTTCAGACTGGTAAGAGATCAAACGAGCTTTGTCTAATATTTTATGATTGTATGTGATAATAGGTCCACTTCACGAATCTGATACTGAACAGGGTCAAATTGTTGCTGACATTGAAGATGATGCAGAGAAAGAGCCTTTGTGCTCCACTGGAGATTTTAAGTCACAAGAAGAGCAACAAAAGGAAGAGTTGCATAAAGAAGAAGATGAACTGGGTTCCAGTATCAGTAGTGATCATACAGCTACTGATACTAGTGCGGCTTCAGAGCCTCCAATTTTGCATGATGAGGAGTCTTCTTCTTGTATCAGTGAGCAACAAGATAATAAGCCGAAAATAAGTCTTGAAAGCAGCACAAATAAATATGAAGGAAACAGTAGTGGCTGTGAAGATGTAATAATTGTAGCTGTTGAGCCTCCAAAAAGTTCATGTAGTTCTTCAACCTCAGATAGTTTGCCTTCATTTTATGATATGTTACATACTAAGGAAAAGCTGAGTCATCCCATCAGTAATGGAGAGAAAGGAAAGAAAAAGTTTAGAAAAAGAAAAAGAAGCAGATCATCTTCAGCTTCCCACTCTTCCACAACTGCTGACTCTGACAGTGAGACTAACTCCACTAGAATACCCCCCAAGAAACGGCTGAGCCCTAAAAGACGTTCTAGAAAGTCTACGCCTCCTACTAAATATTCACCTGTTACTAGTGGCTGCTCTAGCTCTGCTATTAATCTTAGTCCCCTTATCTCGGTTAAAACAAATCTTCTTTCCTCCCCGTCTATCAGTGAGATTGAAGAGAAAAACAGTGAGATTGAAGAGAAAAGCTCCCACGATGAAATAGAAAGTACTAGTACCTCTACCATTATGTCACCATCAATTATCCATGGGTCCTTGTCACTCCAGGTTGATGACTGCAGTGATTCCTCCTCTGATGACGACAACGTGATGATGCTTGCCGAGTCCTCAAAGTGTCCCCCAGAATTTGCTGCAGCAAAGCCTATGGACTTTGACTCAGAGACCACCTTATCACGTGATACTGATGAGTCATTAGATTCTACTTTGCATGTACCTCATGATAACAATACCTCCATACCTGCATGCAATATTTCTGGTAATCCTGCCCCAATCCACTGTCTATCGCTTAAACTAAATAAGAGAAAGCAGCATCAGTACACAGAGATAGGCAATCCACTAAAGAGAAGGAGACTAGTTGATGAAAGCTGTTTCATGGACAGCTCATCAACAGAAACTCTTAGTGCTACAGAAGAGCCTCCTGATACTGGCTTGCTTGCTAATACAAAAGACAGTGAGCTAACTAATTCAATTACAATCAACAGTAACAAGGTATCCTCCCTAACTGAATCTGGGGGACATACTGCTACTGGTCCAGTCTCTCCATCTGATGCCAGTAATACATTGAATGTATCCACAGTAGCTGAGGGAGATACTGCTAATACTCCATTGCCTACATCAGATGCCAATAGTAAGGCTTCAGAAGGACTGAGTCCCATGCAAACTGACAGTGTAGCAGCTACTAGTAAGAGTATTACTAATAGAAAGGAATCGGTGGATCCTCTTCAGAGCCCCCTTCCTCCTCCATTGCCATTCTCTCCTTCTCCTTGTATACCTCTCAAAGTCTGCAGTAGTTTACGCTCCAGTATTACACAGATTGACGACCTACAGCTATTGTCATTGGATTCTTTATCGCCACTGGTATATAATGAGTTGCACTTAATGCCAACATGCATTGGTAGCTCTCATAAGAACCTATGCACTAAACAGTATAAAAGAGTCGGCCCTTGTCGTGTTAAAGTGGCTAAATGCAATCCTAGCTCTGTTGAAGTAGACTCAGTCGAGGCCTATGAAAAATATGACACTGAATGCAGGGAGTTTTTAAGAGCTCAAGGTATCGTTAAACCATTATCACTAGTAATAAGTATACCTTTGAAAGTTTTAGATTATGCTCCTCCTTTACAAGAAGAACAGAATGCAAGAGAAGAGACGGGGGAAATAGCTCAGAGTAATCGAGTGGAAAGGATCTGTCATAGTGATGATAGTGATAATGATGAGTTTGCTGCTGATGGCCGCAACACTAACTTTGACATTTTTTCTAATTCTCAGATTAATTACGAAAGAGAGACATTCGTCTTTGAGGAAGAGGAGGAAGAAAGAGAATGTGTGTTACCTCTATTAGCGGAGACTAGTGGCAGCGAGGAGAACCTTTGCTTAGCGTTGAGCCCGGACGAAAGTGAAGATGACATTTTCAGAAACTCTCAGGTTGTAGTTGGAGAAGAAGAGATAATCCTTGAGGAGGGAGGAGAGGCAAGGAGCGTATCCTTATCACTCGCTTGTGGATCCACACAATCATCATCAAGTATTAGTTCCTCCAGTAAAAAGGATGCAAATTCTGATAATCCAGAAGCTTCTTGTGCTATCTCCTCTGCATGCAACAGTGGAGAGAGACCACTAGTGCCTTCTAATATCAGTTCCTCTCCCAGTAGTAATGTGTATAATCCAGTACTTGATCCAAGGAATAAAGGTGTAACTAGATCAGCTCCTTTTTCTGGTTCCAGTTTACCTCTGACTGTCACTACTGTCTCCTCTCATTTATCTTCTCCTTTGTCTCCTCTTCTTTCTTCATCGTCCATTTCTCTTTCTCCGGGTTCTCCTCTGTCCCCTAGTCCCTTCCCATTTGTACATGTGCCTCCTCCTCCTCCTCTTCTTTTCCCATCTCCGTCCTCTCTTCCTCCTGTTCCTGCTCTGCCTATCTCTCCTCCCCATCCTCCTCATCTTCTTCCTTTCCCTTCTCCCCCTCCTCTTACTCCTTCTCTTACTCCTCCCCCTTCTTCTATTCCTCCCCCTCCCCTTTCTCTCACTCCCCCTCCCCCACCTCCTCCTTCCCTTCCTCCTCCTCTCACTCCCCCTCCTCCTCCTTCTCTCACTCCTCCTCCTCCTTCTCTCCTTCCTCCTCCTCCTCCTCTTACTCTGCTTCCATCAGTTCCTCCTCCTACTGTACCAACTAAAGTCAAACTCTCTACCAAAGCTCAATGCACCAGTTCCAGTAATGACTGCCCTCCCTTATCACCAGTACCTAGCTTTGAGTCAGTGTCAAACTCACCAACATATCCTACCCAGCAAGCTCCTCCATTTAGACCTAATCCTAATAAAGGGAAAGCTACCAGTGGCGGCAGTTTTGAGCGGCCTAGGTCAGTATCAATCGACACTACTCCTAAGAAGAAGCACTCTGCCTCAGAATTGAATAGCAGTTTTCTTGCTTGGCCTCCTCACATATTTCATTCTCCTGGTCTTGACAGCAATGGCTGTCCCATAAGGCCTTTATTGCAAGAGTGTGTGGAGGCTGTTCCTGTCCCTGACGTGTTCTCAAGCTATGATGATTATGTGTCCATCATGAAGCCTCTTCTATTAATGGAAATATGCGATAATGTAAGTAAATGCAGGCTTTGTGTGTGTGCATGTATGTACATGAGTTTTGTATCAATGCTTTTTTGGTTTTGAATGCTGTTGAGTAAAAATTGTAACCTCTATTTTCTACATGGTGTAAAAGCATTATTATGTATCAGAATATGCAATTTTTCGAAGCCAAGAAAATAATTATCATGCATGTGCATGCTGGTTTTAGCTGAAATTTTGTTTCAAATGCTCAAATTTGATGGCATTTTCTTGGCCTATTTGTATTTGTATAGGTGTATGATGCTATTCGTTCCAAGCACTGTTCTCCATATTTAAAAGCTGTCGTAATAGATTGTAAACAATATCCATCGGAACCATCGTCTTGCCTCTACACAATGTCATGCCGTGTCTCCGTACCAAAAGCACAAATCAATAATTGGCTTTCTGAAGAATACCTTGTCTTGTTTGAGGCAGCTGGTGATACTGGGGATGGCTCAGAAGTTGAAGCTGCTAATACAATGGACTTGGAGCAAGAGCAAAAGTTTGGATTAGTGGTAAACGTTTTCACACGGAATGAGCCTTCTCCTTCTGAGTCTAAAAAAATTGAAATATGCGTACAGTTCTGCTCTGTTGTTGCTCCTGATATAAAGTGCATTAATCTAAGATTTGTGACTTATCTGTCAACTTTTATTCGCAAGTGGTACGGACTCATTAATCTTCATCGTAATCAAGTCGTTAGGGATTTAATGAATCCAAGGGGTGGACCTTATTTTTGTAGCAAGACTAATGAAGAGCCTAATGGAGATTATGATTCAGTAAGTGATTATGTAACTGATATTTTTCCTGTTTTTGTGGGGTCAAACTATATTGTTTTTATTGTTTAATTAATTTCATTTTTTGCATTATTTTTTCATTAATGTTTGTCATTTTTATGTTGTAGAATGGTACCACTTACAATGCCCAGCAGTCCCTGGCCATCAGTAGTGCTGTATCAATGGTTAAAGATGCTTTTAGTATTCCTCGTGTTCTCATGGTGTCTGGTCTGCCAGGAACTGGTAAAACACACACAGTCATTGGGATGGTAGATGCTATATTAAAGGTAGGATATTAAATATGTGGAAATGAAGATTATTGCTATAATAATTTTGTATCACAATTTTTGTTGTTTTTTTTGAAGGAATTAAAACCAAACAAGTCATTCCCTTCTGCTGTGCCTGGTTCTTCCTCTTCTCAGCGTAAACCTCATTTATTTGTTTGTGCTCATTCAGCTCCTGCAATTGATGAAATCATTCTCAGGCTAAAAGATTTGAAACTAATATCAAATGAAAGATCAAGAAGTACACCACTTTCTCTTACTTTTTATATTCTCTTTACTCAACTTCATTTATTGTTATTTTTATTGTCACTACTACTACCATAGGCTGTTATAGTCTGGTATATTTTGGTTATTCTTCACATACAAATATCAACAAAGAATTCACTTTAGATGAGCTTGTCAAGCAAGAGAAAGGTAACAAGGACTAGAAGAGGCAAGGACTGAGAGTACCTATTGTGTGTATTTAATAGGAGCAAGCAGTTTATCAAAGGCTGAACAAAAGGACTGTGATAGGATAAAAAGCAAATTATCTGATGTAGACAAAGATATAAATATTATGAAACACAAGAAAGAAAATGAGAGAGTGAGCTAGAGTCATTTTAGGTTGACTATCAACACTTTATGCATATTGTATGTAACAGGCTGGAAATGATGCTTTGAAGAAACTGGAGAAACTTAGAAAAGGACTAGTTGAAGAAATGAATAAGGTACATAACAAAAGGAGTTTAAGTGCTTTAGTGCATATTGAGAAAATGTACTGCCATTTGTATCATTCTTATTATTAGTTGATGTCCAAGAATAAAGGAAGCACCTGTAATAATGATGAGCTCAGGAGGAACTTGCTTTTAAATGCTGACATTGTCTGCTGTACACTCAACTCTGCTGGAAGGAAACTATTGAGAAATTTGTAAGCCAAACAATAAAATTATTTTATTATGTTAAAATATGTATGTACATACATGCATGTATAGTTGTATACTAAAAGTCCTGTGTATTTTTAATCTTTCTCTTTGTCGATAGGTTTTCTGCCAAGAATCAACTTCACTTCAGTTGCATTATAATTGATGACGTAAGTATCATTCAATAAGTTTTTTTAATAGTCAGTTTTATGGACTGTGTACGTGTATATCCGTGATTGTAGGCTTCTCGCTGCTCTGAGTTAGAGACTCTCATCCCACTTGAGTATGGCTGCAATAAAATCATCCTTCTTGGTGACCCAGGCTTCCTTTCCACTCCAAGAACAACCCCCATCAGCCCTGACCAGCAGATCATGCGCACCACAGAGAAATTTAGAATAGGACAGAGCCTGTTTCAAAGACTCCTTCACTGCTTCTCTAGAAATAAAGGTCCCAGTGTTGTTCGATCCCTTGAAGTCCAGTACAGAATGTCTCCCTCTTTGTGTCATTTTCCTTCGCAGCACTTCTATAGAGGAAGACTGAGGAGTGATACGTAGGTTGTTTCTGTAGAACAAATAAAATATTATTTTATTTTTAACACTTTCAGGTCGTTAACAGAGACTTATGCTCAGAGTAAAAGGTCACTCAAGCCGTTTCTTTTCTTTAATACAACAGCTCCATCATCAAATGCAAAGTTAGTGCTCCATTTAATTTATTATTGCACTTACTACATGATATTACATTGTGTAGAAAGTTAAGATGTTTTCAACCAAAATCGGATTTTTATAATTTTTTTCTGATGCATATACATGTTTTATGTTGTGTAAAAAGTTTGAATGATTCCAATCAAATTTGGATTTTTTACCAATTTTATAGCTGCTTCAAAATTGGGCTAAAATCCGTACCCCAAAATCACCCCCAATTTTTATTACATTTTCTGATACATATTGATGTACATGTACTTATGCTGTGTAGAAAGTTTGACCCGATTCCAACTTAAATTTTTTGAGTTATGACCATTTTTTAAATGGACCAATTTCTGAAAAAAATCGCTGTACTATAGCCCATGGTTTTTCCCGAAAAATGGCTAAAAAATCACCCCCAAGTTTTATTACATTTTTTGATACATATTGATGTACTTATGCTGTGCAGAAAGTTTGAGCAGATTCTGACTTAAACTTTTTGAGTTATGACCATTTTTAAAAATGGGCCAATTTCTAAAAAAATCCCTGTACTATAGCCCATGGTTTTTTTTAAAAATGGCCCAAAAATCACCCCCAAGCTTTATCACATTTTCTAATACATATTGATGTACTTATGCTATGTAGAAAGTTTGAGCTCTTTCCGATAGATATTTTTCGAGTTACGACCATTTAAAAAATGTAGGACATTACATGTACATACAAAGTGAAGCAATGCAGTTACTCTGTTACATTTTATATTAAAATCCCCAGTAGCATTAAGTATACAATTTTTTTGATCATTTTGCAGTTATTCTCTTCTCAAGAAGTTAGTGCATGCTTTATTGGAAAGTGGCGTCCTCCCAAGAAAATTGGGGATCATCAATTATGATAAACGGAGAACTGCAAAACTGAAGGAGTGGCTATCTAACGAGTAAGATTTGAATGAAATATATTTCACTGTTTTTAGTTGTTTATGTTATTATAGCTTTGGTAGGACTTTTGAATTAGGAACAGTGGATACTTTTGAGGTATGCATATTATATGTCCATTATACTTGGTATGACAATTTGATGCATAGGGAAAAGATAAGGATTTTATAATACTTTATATGTGTGACAATGGAATTGATGCTTCCAATGACTTGGGGTGAGTCAATTATGCTGTTATTATTTATTATATTTCTGTATAGAATCCTTAATGATGTATGCTGCATGATTACAGCTCTCACTAGAGCTAAAAAAGGCTGTTACATTATTGGAAATGAATCATACTTGAAGGTCAGTAATCATCATTAATTCAAGATAGTGTTAATTGGAGCTTCAATATTTACACTCTTTCTCCCCTCTCTTTTGCAGCTTAACAAAGATTGGGAAGCCATGCTTCAATATGCCAGCAACACATTAGCTATTGTGAACTGCACTGATCCTGAACAGTACTCAGAATATGTTAAGTCAATCTTATCTTCTCCTAGCAGTAGTCCATCAACTGAGAGTAGCATTACTAATGCTCCTCCCCCTACTTCTACTTGTATCACTGCTACGTGTGTAGCAACAGTTGTTTCTTCTGCTGTTGATCCACGGCTAAACAAGAAAGCAACAGCATCAAGCACTGAATCACTCACTAATGTAGCAGCTACATGTTCAGCATCACTTCCTTTTTATAAAAGTACTCCAGAGCCTACGTATTCTGTGGCATCTAGAGATGGGATCACTTGTCAATCAGAGACTAAGTAATTATTATCATTTACAATACAAGCGGGTACTATTTCATATGATATCCAAACCTCCATTTAATTTTTTTCATTTAAAACAGCCAAACAATCATAATGACAGTAAAGCTTATTATTTCAGGTCAAATTAGTTTTTGAACAATAAAATCACATAATAGCTATTTGCTATTATTATAGTTTATAGGCTATGCTTTATTTCTTACTGTATAATAGTATAGCACCTTCATTTTATGAACTATTCCACTGCTTCTCCTTTCTTTTCTCAACTCATTTCTCTACCACATCCTTTTCATATTTTTAGCACTTTAGTGAGTATTAGAGACTCACCATCAGCAACCTCTATCACTAATAGCAAACCACTCAGAAGAAGTACATTCAGCAGTGTAGAATCAGAGCTTGAATTGAGTAGTGAATCATCATCAGGAGAAGAA
Organism: Amphimedon queenslandica; assembly: GCF_000090795.2. Classification (NCBI taxonomy): domain Eukaryota; kingdom Metazoa; phylum Porifera; class Demospongiae; order Haplosclerida; family Niphatidae; genus Amphimedon; species Amphimedon queenslandica. The sequence goes on along the minus strand of NW_003546403.1, from coordinate 60,750 downwards.
GAAGAAGAAGAGGATGAAAGAGGCTCTAGAGACTTTGACCATGAGAGACTCCCTAGTTGGCCTGACAGCCAACAGGTGTCTTCTGAAAGACCACAGCTTGTTAATTATCATGACATTGACTTAAATAAGAACTTTCCACCACCTCCTCCAGCATATAAGGACGTCACAACTACTAAGAGAAAGTCAAGAGTGGCACATGCTCCTACTGATGAAATTAAACTGGTAAGGGATGTTTTTGCAAATACTGATACCAAGCGCAATGATGGCATCACCAAATCTACATGTAAGTCTCGTTTACCACCTAAGAAACGGAATTTACGACAGACTTTAGCTAAAAAAATACTGAGCTAAAGTTAAATCATTTTCAATTTTATCTTGTATTTATACATGTGCTTGTAAACTTGATATAAATACTATTCATTTTATAATATTGCTATAAAATTTTGCAATAATAGCTGCATTATAATCTAGATCTGGATCTATAGAACATCTAGTAATGATAATTTGTAGCACCTGGCATCTTCAGTAATTAGAGTCTACTTGCATGTAGTTAGATTCATTATTTCTCCTTTCCCCATGCACCTGTTTGAAATTTTAACTGTTTGTGAAAGCTAGTCTATGCATGCCTGGCAGTCCTGATCAAAATGAAATTCAGTAATCTTGTGTTACCTCAATAATCGTGCCTGTGCTTCTTGTGTTAATATGTCACTGAGTACTGGTACGTCTACCTAAGAAACCCCTCATTGCATTTAAATTACTGCTGGCCAGAAGTTGCTATTAATTGCAGTGAGACTGTGTACAGTATACTTAGAGACTTTTAATTTAATTAATCTAATACAGCTAATAGTACTGTGTTAGCTACTCTATAGTCTTGCAGTCCAGACCTTCCTCCTAAAGACACTACCATATCTATATAGGCAGTGGACTCATCTAGGCCCTCAAGACTGACTTATTCACTCAATTAAGTTTTTCAAAAATCAATTCTATAATAGTATTATAATAATATAGATGTTTTAATAATGTAGATGTTTATACATCGTCATGAGTCTAAAGAATGAAATGATGATGAATCATCTTCTATACCAGATTCAGCTAGAACACTTTTTGAAAAGTTATTTTCAGATGCTCCATTTTTTTCTTCTAGCTCAGGTTGTACTGGCAGATTCTCTATTGCCTCATATACAGTTTCGATAATTTCTGTCATTTCTTCATCAGATTCAGTGTGATAAATGCCATGACTAGCCAACAATTTCTTGAATTCCAATGTTGCCATTTCAATGAGTATAGTTTTTTTGATTCCATCTTTTGGGGGTTTTTTCAATCTTTCTTTGCAGTAATCTTGAAGTGCTTTTGGTTCTTTATTGATATTTGTGTCACAAAGAACAAATAATGTTAACAGTAGTATTATAAATATCAATAAAAATTGTACAAGCATAGCAATATATCTATGTGTAATTAAAAACAAATGATGGTACAAATAAAGCTAAAATAACAAAAAATACAATTACACATACTAGAAAATAAGCACAAATTTTAGCCTTTCTAATTGTAAGATGGCAATTTTTAAGTTCTCTCCACAAATCTTTCATAAGTTTTGTCAAACAATATTTAATTTTATCAGAGTTTAGTTTCGCCCAAGTAGCTATAGACAGAATAAGCCAGGCCAAAGCTAGTATGCTAGCTGCCTGACTCATTGCTGCTGCAAAATTGAAATTTATTGCAAAACAAATGATTTCTTTCTCTAGTCGTTCTGTTGGACTTAAATTTGCTCTTGATTTGTTATTGTGGAAGAAACATGCTACTTCTATGCTGCTATCTGCATATGGATTATTATTGCCAGGATATTGAATGAGGATATTAGTAGAGAATATCCATATGACTGAGAAATGATAAACAACACAAACCAGAAGAGTTTTTTAACATGATCCTCTTCTAATATATACCCAAACAAAACAGTATTATCACCACTTCTTCTGATATATGGAATTATAATCCTCACTAACTTATCTGGTTTTACAACATTCCAACCAACAGCTCCTACTATAATTGCTGCAACAATTCCAAAGATTATTGGCAGAATGGTAAAAATTACAAAATAGATTGAGTAACTCATCCTTGTAGCTGCTCTACTAGTCCCCCAGTGAACAAGGTTGCTGTTGATGTTGCTGCTGATTAATAGTGACAGTTGTGCCCCCTTTACTGATAATAGATAAACACCTAAGGCTATGGGGTGTTTATGGAATTTGAAAACTGAGGGGTTAAACGCCTCATAGGAGTGTTTATCTGTTTTAAACATATTCATGGAGGCATAGTATGACAAGTGGTTAGCAAATGTACTTATGGTATTTCTTTGAATGGCTTCCATGTAGCGGTTTCCATTAAGGCTTGGCAAATTATGCTTCAGTTTTTGCCTATTATGCTGTTAGGCGCTGCCCCAAATTCCATCCTACTATTATGCTTTGAAATGAATCCAATTTATGCTCATTATTATGCTCATAGTTTAAGCTTTACTCAAATATCAACTACTAAGTTACATGGTCATGCATCTGTTAAAATTGCAATAATGCCAGAATCTGAAAATGTTTCCAAATTATGTTAGCATAATTTGCCTAGCCCTAGTCTCCATAGCATTTTGAAACCTAATTCATTCATTAACATCAAAAAGAATTGTTCATAAATAGTTTAAAATTATGTTATGAGACACCCCTTTTGAAACATTTACTACAAGATAAATTTGTAACTTGTTCCTCCAACTTACAAAGACTACTGAGGAGTTGGTACATACCGATCATTTCAACAAAGTTTTCAATTACAGTATCATAAAATAAAAGAACAATAATTATAAATAGCATTTTACTTTGGTATACAATAACTTTGGATACATAAGAATTTATTTGGGAAGTGTTCCAGATAGTTTGCAAATGATTGACAGCATCACTTCATCTGCTCCAGCTCCAATGGACAGTAACCTTGTATCCCTCCAGGCCCTATATAAACAATAAAGTCACTGTGTATACATTTCTATTCCTCCCTCCCTCCTCTTTCCCTCCCTCTTTCTCTCTCTCTCCTTCCCTCCCTTTCTCTGCTCTTCACTCTCTTGTCCCTCTTACCTGCTGACTGGTACTTCATCAGTGTATCCCATTCCTCCCCAATACTGCAAGCAGCTATCAGTTATCTCTCTTGTCAGTCTACCAGCTTTCAGTTTAGCCATTGAGGCCAGTTTAGTGACATCATGACCAGCAACATACAGACCTAATTGAAAAAAAAATTAATAAATTAGGTGTAACTGTCAATGAGATGATAGTGAAATTCAAAACTGACCCACTAGCCTATATAGAAATGATCTGATTGACTCTAACTCTGTCTCCAGCTCAGCTAATCGGTAGTGTACCACCTGGTTATCAAGTATACTCTTTCCAAATGCTTTCCTCTCTCGACAGTATTCAACTGTAGCCTGCATAATCCTTTCCATTGGTAATAATACTAAATAAAAATAGTAGAAATGAACAAAGACATAAAAAGTAAGAAAGCTCAGATTCATTAACACTTAAGTGATTTTGTATAGCACTACCCATCAAAAAGTTATACAATTGCAGATAAAATTTCATTCCTAAGACCATGCAGTGTGGGGGCTGGCCAACCCAATCATGAACATTGCTGCTTACTTGATGCAACGGCCCACATCCTTTCCTCCTGAAACTGGAGCATCTGGTAAGTGAACCCTTGTCCTTCCTCTCCAATTATATTCTTACGTGGGACCACAACATTATCAAAGTATATCTGAGCAGTGTCCGACGAATAATTACCAATCTTCTTGATCTCCTTAGCAACGGAGACACCAGGTGTATTCATTGGGAGACAGATGAGGGACTTATTGCGATGAGGGTCACCCTCTCTTGTGTTTGCTAACAAACACATCCAGTCAGCTTTGGTCCCTGTTGTAGTCCACATCTTACCACCATTGATCACCAAATCATCAGAACCTGGAAAAAGGAAGAGAGAGAGGAGGGAGAAAGAGACATACATGTACAAGCAGAGAGAGAGAGAGAGAGGGAGGGAGGGAGAGAGGGAGGGAGGGAGGGAGAGAGGGAGGGAGGGAGGGAGAGATAAAGAGAGGAGAAAAGAAAATGATAGTACAGTAGCTATAGGGTTTCTAGTAGGTCCAAATACTTTGTAGGACTTTGAAGATGTGCATAATATTTTACTAATAAAACTACTCACCTTTTTTGGGTAGTGCAGTTGTCTTAATGCTGGCCACATCAGATCCACTGCCAACTTCACTGACACCCAAACAGGCCACAACATCTCCAGCAATGGATGGGGCCAGGAACTCTTTCTTTAACTCGTCGCTACCAAATCTTGCCAAAGCAGGAGTAGCCATGTCTGTGAGCAAGATGAAAGAATCAATTTATTCATTTATTTGATGCATTAAATCTAGTACCAACATCAAGCTCTGTTTAGATTACATTCTAATAGGTATGTCTGTCTAAAGTGGTGGTAGGGTGACAATTAAAGCAGGTAGGAGATATTGGATTTCCATGAAAAGCAGACATACACGTAAGGTTGTTACTGTTATCATTTAAATAATACTTTTACAATTTCTAAAAATGCTATTTTGCAGTTCAAACCGTCTATCAGAAATAAAGCATTCTTTATGAGCTAACAAGCAGTACATGGCATGGAGCAACTTTAAAAATTCATAAAAATCTAATTCTGATTGGATTCAGGTTAAACTTGATACACAACATAAGTACATGTATATGCATCAGAAAATGTAATAAAGATGGAGAATTCTCTCCTAGTCATTTTTGTCAAAATTTGACCAGTGGTACAGGGTCTTTGATTCGATTTTTGAGCAACTTTAAAAATTCATAAAAAATCTAATTTTGATTGAATTCAGCTCAAACTTGATATACAACATAAGTACATGTATATGCATCAGAAAATGTAATGAAAATGGAGAATTCTCTCCTAGTTGTTTCAAAATTTGACTAGTGACCCTGTACTATTAGTAACGCGGTAGCGTTACTAAGTAGGATTCACTCCCAAACAAAATGGCTGCCACGACTTTTGCAGCCTTGCTATACCAGGAAAACGAGCTCTTATGCTTACCAGACTTCTTAGAGGACCTTATCTTGACCAGAGGACTCCAATGGTACCACTAGCGTGGCTCTAGGCCTTTTCTGGGAGAAAAATTAAAAATCTGCAAACCGGCCGTTTTGTTCAGCCACCTTTTTTCATCTTCATCATCATCATCATCAGGAAAGTCCTGTCAATCCAGTTGTCGGTCGATATGTCGATCTTGCCTGGTGATAGAAGGCTAATTCTTACACTATTCTACTCCAACAGGGTATGCGCAGGTCCTTGTCCCCTAGAATCATTCTCCAAGAAAGGAAGAAGTGATACTGTGACTTTTGGATCGCACCAGCTTACCTCATGCCGCCATTTTATTAATTAAAGAAGCATCAAGCATGTGCTCCAAAATTTGGGCGTGGTCGCGCATGCTCAGATCTCAGAACTGGGAACAGCAAGTATTTTTTACCTAGCTAGGCTAGCTATGCTTGGAATCAAATTGCAATACTTAGTGGAGGTTTCCAGCTAAGAGAAGGTATTAATCTTGCATATATCAAGTGTGTAATGAATTATTTTATTTCAAAAACACAAAACAATTAATTAATGTTATAATACCAATGATAATATGAACTTGACAACAGGAAAAACCTGCAGGAATAGCTACAGGATTGCTGGGAAGATAGAGCTTCTTGAACAAGGATTCACATCAAGACTATAGTATTCATTTCACTTGTCATCCGTATAGTAGATATTCCTTCAGCATATATATATCTATTCAATTCAATCAGTGCTGTCCCTCATAAATGCT